>NC_087165.1:24141011-24146011 GCF_035594125.1 Scylla paramamosain
TACACGACCCCCAAACATATGCGTAGATAAATTTGTAGCGAAAAGAAGACTTTATAATGCGTGATATGAAATGACTATATTCTGAAACACTACTGCACCTCACCACCACTTCTTTCAAGAGGTTCTAGTTGAAGTGACACCGATTTTTCAGGGTGTTTTTGATGGTTATAGTGAAAGATTAACAAGACATTATTAACAGGAGAAACACTCTTGAGAACCCGGCTAATCATCGCTGTGACTCTTGAAAATAGTCATAGTGAGAGAGAGAGAAAAAGCGTTTCTGAATGTATGGGCAATAAAAAGAAAAAAAAAAAAAGAAAATTATCGTAATCTACAAATCAAATCGTCAGATACATTTCCCGAGACGCGGTAGACAGACAGCATCACGTGGCCACCTAACAGCTTTCCATATAGATTCCTGCCCGCGCGAGGAATCTGCCACCCTGAGCTAGACTCCTTCGCGGGAAAATCCAATATGAAATCCCTCCATCCCGAGCAGAGCGAAGGAAATCCAGTTTGGCAGATAATCCTCGCAGCAACAATTGTCCGTGTGCAACAAAGCGGAGTCAGACGTCCAACAAAGGCCTGCTGATGGATGCAATGGCTGCAGATTGACCGGCAGATCAGGCGCGGATGGGGGCCTTAATTGCAGTGGGAAAATCAGCTAGGCGGGGGCAGTGCGGGCGTCTCCAGTTGCCGCTCCTCCTTTGTCGTCGAGGTTTCCTGAGGAGCGGTGCGAAGCGGGATCTTTTGAAATTTCTTTTTGAAGTTTCTTTTGTGAGTTAGTTTTACGTGCGTGTATTTGTCGTGCCCGGCAGTGTGCAGCCATCTTTGATTTTCTTTTTTTTTTTTTTTTGTAGTGCTCCTTGACGAATATTTTCATGTATTTTTTTTTTTTTTTGCTTATTTGCTTTGATGTTTAAGTATAATATCTTTTAAGTAAAGCAAAATGATAGTGAAGTAAAAGTGGTGGTCGTGATGGTGGTGGCGATGCAGGGGCGGTGGGCAGATTCCAGGTGTCACGGCGGTGTTAATAAAGTGAAATGTAATTCTGAGCATTTGGCGAATGTTCACCTGAGCGAGGCGGGGCACAGGCAAGACCGAGGTGACGGCGAGCACCCGGGAGGCCGCGGTGTCCAGGCAGAGGAATGGCACACTACTAAACTCGAGCGATGCAGATGGAAGACTCCCAACACTCCAAAACAGGGGATATGTTTTTAATGGTTATTTATTGTATTCATTTATTCATATATTTATATACTTTTAGTGGATTTTAATCATTTAGTGTGAAAACTGCATGCATATCAGTATTGTAGTGCAGAAATTTACATACACTCCCTTTGAGATCTATAGAATCACATTACCAGTCACACCTCGATCAACTAACACCTGTACACGTGTATGTCTCTGTAAACGACTGAACTGAAGAGTGTTGAAGTCCTGACTACCACTGTGCATCTCATCCTGTAGGTGAAGGGGGAGAGGAGAGGCTAGGGACGGAGGGAGAGAGGGAGGGAGGGAGAAGTCTCTAGCAACGCATAACTACCATTGAAAACCTCTCTCTCTCTCTCTCTCTCTCTCTCTCTCTCTCTCTCTCTCTCTCTCTCTCTCTCTCTCTCTCTCTCTCTCTCTCTCTCTCTCTCTCTCAACCACGCCCTATCCCCATCCGTCCCTCTCCCTTCCCTCTTTCACTTCCCACTATCTATCCTTCCAGCCCTCTCCTGCCTTCCCTCTCTCCTCCCACTCTTCCATCCTCCCATCCCTCTCCTGCCTGCCCTTTCTCCTCCCACTCTCCCATCCTCCCATCTCTGCTGGCTTCACTCTTTCTCCTCCCACTGTTCCATCCTCCCATCCCACTCCCTCCTGCCGGGCTCTCTCTCCCCTCACGCATCAGTCATCGGGCGAATCAAAAGGAGTTTCATTGTTTCATTATCCGAGTATCAACACCGCGTCGCCGCCCTGATACAAGCGCATCAGCCTTTCCGGACCCCTCCCTTGTATTTGATTTGCGGCTGCTGATGGAGAGAGAGAGAGAGAGAGAGAGAGAGAGAGAGAGAGAGAGAGAGAGAGAGAGAGAGAGAGAGAGAGAGAGAGAAAAAATAAGGAAATGTTACGTGGCAGAACGTAATGTTTAAGAGAGAGAGAGAGAGAGAGAGAGAGAGAGAGAGAGAGAGAGAGAGAGAGAGAGAGAGAGAGAGAGAGAGAGAGAGAGAGAGAGAGAGAGAGTGTGTGTAATTGGAGACTTGTGGCGGAAGGGAAGAGAAGGGTAGGGTGGGGTTTGTGGTGCTGAGTATACGTAGAAAGGGAAGAATGGAAGTGAGGGAAGAGAATGGGGAGGGAGGGTGGGAGAGGTGGTTGACGTGGCAGTGTTTTGGTAGGGAGCGTTGTTGTTGTTGTTGTTTTTGGTGGTGATGGTGTTGTGGTGACAGTGATGTTAGTGGTGGTGTATCTTTCATGGTATTGGTTCTTCTCCGGGGGGGGGGGACGGTGAGAAGCCTTCCACTGTAGTGTTCTATCTCTTCCACAAGTAGTTAGTGTACAGTAGTATAATTAAACAAACGAGGAGTGAATTACAAGTCTGTCTGTTATCTTTAATAAAAAAATACTCATTCTATTTTTTTTTCCATCTCTTGATACCTAGACTTCCTTCACTGTGAGCTTTTGAAAGTGATGTAACCAGAGAGAGAGAGAGAGAGAGAGAGAGAGAGAGAGAGAGAGAGAGAGAGAGAGAGAGAGAGAGAGAGAGAGAAACCCAATCCTGCCTCCAGATGCTCACGGGAATCATTCATCCACCGTGGACCTACATTCATTCTCCCCATCTCCCTTACCCTCCCCACCTTCCCGCCCCCTCCACACCCCTCCTCCCACCGACCTTGCATCTCCCTACTCTCTCTCTCTCTCTCTCTCTCTCTCTCTCTCTCTCTCTCTCTCTCTCTCTCTCTCTCTCTCTCTCTCTCTCTCTCTCTCTCTCTCTCCCCCCATCATAATTACGTTATTATTACTCTGGTTCTTCACATCAGGCTCTGGTTCTCTGGTTCTGCTGCGCTGGTTCTGTCGGCTCCGTATTAATGTGAAAGGGAGGAAGAAGAGGAAGTGATGAGAGAAAGAAAGAAAAAATTGGCGAGACCTGGAAGTGAAGCGGTGAAGAGTAGAGATAAATATCCTGACATTCTGGGAGAGAGAGAGAGAGAGAGAGAGAGAGAGAGAGAGAGAGAGAGAGAGAGAGAGAGAGAGAGAGAGAGATTGATAATTAACCATTTTTGTGGAGATAATGAGAAACATTCTTTTTTTAATAAGTTTGAAGAAAAGATCATGACGTAAAAAAAGCAAGTTGGAAAAAAAAAAAGTGGGGGATATCACAAGCTCAAATATTAGGGACATGGAAAAATGCACGTCAAAGGCTAAACGGATGCATTATTGAACTCTGCCGGGAAAATAGTAGTAGGTGGGTAGACTTGGGAAGAAAAATGGCCATGCACTTTTCAAGATCCCTCGTATATTTTGCACTTGGAAAAGGTTGGTAGGAGGAGGAGGAGGAGGAGGAGGAAAAGGAGGACTGGAAATATAAAAGTGAAAAAAAAAAAAGTTAAATATGTAAAGACAGATGATTGTGTCTGTAAATTGCTATATTGACTGACTTAAATATAAACGAGGAAGGAAGAGGCTGAGTTTGGATCCAGTGGGAGAGAAAGAAGGAAGAGGAAGGAGAGGAGGGATAGAAGGAGGGACTGAGGGAGAGAAGGAAGGAGGGAGGAGATAAGGGGAGGAAGGAAATCCTTACTGAGTGGAGGGAAATGGAGGCTTAGGAGGAGGAAAAAAGGGAGGTGAAAGAAGGAGGAAAGTAACGAAAGTAGGACACACACACACACACACACACACACACACACACACACACACACACACACACACACACACACACACACACACACACACACACACACACACACACACACACACACACACACACACACACACACACACACACACACTGGTACATGTAAGTAGAACGAATGAGGAAAAGTGAAAAAAAGATGATGATGAAGAAAGAAAGAGATAATTTTCGTATGCTTGTATGGAGAAAAGACGGAATAAGGGAGGTGGGAGCAAAACTGGGGGGGGTCTTGGAGCCAAAGAAAAGAGAGTAGACGGAAGAAAAGGAGAAAGAGAGCACAAGGGGAAGGGAAAGAGGGCGAATTTGGCGTACGTGAATGGAGAAGAGGCGTGGAAAGGGGAGATATATCAAAACCAGGGATGCTGGAGGTAAGGTGAAAGAAGCAGGTGAGGAAGAAAGGAATATAAGTGAGAAGGAAAGAGGATGAAGTAGGGGAAAACCTTGGGGAATGCAAGAATAAGGAGGAAGCAGAGTGGGAGAGAGAGGGACCAAACCTCGGGATGCGAGGTAAGGAAAGAGGGGAGGAGAAAGAACATAATAGGAGAGAAAATTCAAAAGTCTGGGTGTTGAAGATAAGAAGAACTGAAGGAGAAGCAATATAGAAGGGAAGGAGACGATGTAAGAGAAATTTGGAGGTTGGAGTAGTAAAAGGAAACCAAAATTAAGGATTGTTGGGGGTCCGGGGAAGAGGGGAAGAGAAGCAACGTAGGAATAAGAATGCAAGAAAACGAGGTTAGAGAAATTTAGAGGTTGGACTGGGAAAAGGGAACCAAAATTAGCGAAGAGGGAAGGGAAACAGCGTAGGATTGAGAGACATAGAAGACGAGAAAGCAAGAAAGAAAGAAAAGTTTTGGAGAGGGAAATAGGAGATGTAGACCAAAACTGGAAAGAGGAGAAAGAAGGAACATAAAAGTGACAAAGAGAAGACGACGAAGTGAGAATTCTGGCTTGCGGAGTTTGAGAAGGGGGGACCAAATTTTGGGTATAAGAGGTAAGGGAGGGGGGACGAGGGAAAGACGAGGGTTGGTTAGGGCGTTCAATTCAGTGGGTCGACCTGTCACACTTGCCATTGACAGCCTGAACTGGGCGAGGGAGAGGATGGATGAAA
>NC_087165.1:24151011-24163511 GCF_035594125.1 Scylla paramamosain
TCTTCCTGGCGCAGTGAGGGAGCTCCGCCCGTCCCGACCCTCGCTCGCCTCCGCACCCCCAAAAGGAGCTTCTCTTGGGATAATGGCGAGCTTTTGATGTTTGTCCTACGTATGGAATGTGTCCTTTGTCGGGCGGCAGGCCTGGATGTTTGCTCCCGTACCAGACTGTGCGTGGCGGGGCGTTGTTTTCGTCATTATTTTCAAGTAGTGTTAGTGTTGATATTGTTACTACTACTACTACTACTACTACTACTACTACTACTACTACTACTACTACTACTACCAAAGGCGTTAGTTGCGTCACTGCAGCACTTAAAAAAATGTACTGTATTCATACTGTAATTACCCTCTCAGTTATACGTTTACTGACGTTTAAACTCCTGATAGTAGTTATGACGCTCAAGGATTAGTTAAGAGTAACATTGGTGTGGTTTAAGACGTGTTGTGCGCAGGTGTGTTGTTGATGTTGGTGGTGAAGATGGTAAGGGCTGGTGTTTCCTCGCATACACCTAACTCGCCTCGTAAGTGCTATGGCGTCTCTCTCTCTCTCTCTCTCTCTCTCTCTCTCTCTCTCTCTCTCTCTCTCTCTCTCTCTCTCTCTCTCTCTCTCTCTCTCTCTCTCTCTCTCTCTCAAGTTCCGTATTCTTAAACGCCTTGTTCTCTCATAACGAGAGAGCCTTCTGCTTTCCTGTCGTTTTTTCTACTATCACCTTCGTAGGTCAGGTCACCTCGTGAGGACCGTAAGGTCTGTTGTGGCCTGTTTTTCTATGTAACTGTGTAACTCTGTAACGACTATTTTCAGAGGCTGCAGCGATTATTAGCCAGTTCTTATAGATGTTACTTTTTTCTCCCTGTTAAACAGTCACTAGAATCATGAAAAAAAAAATCCTTGAAAACTAAGTAATTTCCATCACAGCCTGCCAGAAGAAGTCGAGATCAGGCGCTGAAACTTTCACCAGTACAGTCTTAAGTTGTGCCGTGTATGTTGGACTGGCAGAGTGATGATCGTAGGAGTGCTCACTGGAGGAGGAACTGTCATGCGGATTACTGAAAGTGCTAATAGTGTGCCGCGTAGCAAAGGTTTCAATTCAGTCTTCAGTCGGGTTCACGTATACGCACATATCAGATAAATAATAAAGGAATTGTGTACGTGGGTAATATTAATTATCCGACGAGGTAACCTATTTTCTATGATTTATGTAAAGCGAAACACTGCATTTTTACTCCTTTCTCCTTTAGGAAATCTAGACAGTCATGTGGGAGGAAGGTAGGCGGAGTTTTGTCCTATATTTATAGCTAACTTACAGTAAATAGAATAGTTTCCATGTGCCTGCAAATATATGAGTCTGCCATGTACTACTCAGCTCAGAGGTGCTGTGGAGCTCCGCTTTCCTCGTCGCAGCCGCCAGGTGTTCCCCCACACTCTAGCCTCTTCATCAGATTTTTCTCTCTCCCTTCTTCACCACCCCACTCACAGGCCTAACTCTCACCCCACACTGCACACTCCCCCTTCACTGGTCCTTACACCCTTACTTAAACCTCTTCGTGTGTTTTTTCTTTCCCCCACACACCCCCTCTAACTTCCTGCACCCGACTCAACCCTGCTCTGCTGTGGTCGCTCTTTGCTAACATTCAGAGCTCTGTTAAGAAAATAAGTTGTGTTCTCTCATAAAAGAGAATATAAGGTGAATATTGTCATTTTTTTTTTTAAAGTCTACAGAACTATTTAAGAGACTGCTGTCATATAACAAGTGTCTGAAAATTCGTAGATGATTGTGGAATAAGAAGGTCTGCTAGTGAAAGGTTCAGAGGTCTGCCACTCTCACACCCCACCACACATTGCACACTGCCCCATTCCCTCACTCACCCTTATAAAACCCCTTCACCTCCATCCTACAGCCTCTCACCACCCCCTAACACTGCACACACCCTCTCCTTCACCGAAAACAACCCCCTCACCTCATAATTCCCTCTTACTTTGCAAACTTTCTTTTAACCCTCAGACCTTCCGCTCTTAATCCCTTACATGACCATCCATTTAACCCTCACCTCTCTTTCCTCCCCTTCCCACAAGGCCTAGCGGTGCCCTTACAAGAATTGACTCGTATCCTCGCCCTGTGCACTCTCTCGCAGTCTTGCAGCATCAGTAATAAGGGAGGTAATGCATTGGGGATCCCATCAGCTCGACTTCGGAAGACTGGTGGGAGTAAGGAGCGCGGTGTCAGAGGGAATGCAGGGGATGAGGACGGGGATGGAGTGGAGTACCTGTGGTGTGATAGGAGGGTTGGGTGAGTGGCAGTGTGAGAGGAGGGAGAGGTGGAGGTGTGAGGGGACGAGCCGAGGGGTGTAAGGTGAGGAGGATGGCCACCGCTCACCCACCTGAGGCTGCCTGTAATGGTCACCTGTACTACTGATGGTGGTGATGCTGGTGATGCTGCTGCTGCTGCTGCTGCTGCCTCTCGTCGCCCTTCCCACCCTTCTCTTTGCTTCTCTCACTTCTTTTTATCTGCCCCCTTATAGAAGTCTCCTGTCTCTTCTTAGAATTTTTTTCCCTTGTAATATTTCTCTCTCTCTCTCTCTCTCTCTCTCTCTCTCTCTCTCTCTCTCTCTCTCTCTCTCTCTCTCTCTCTCTCTCTCTCTCTCTCTCTCTCTCTCTCTCTCTCTCTCTCTCTCTCTCTCTCTCTCTCATCTTCGTACCATGTACACTTCCTCTTCCCCCAACCCCCCAACCACGCACACACACACACACACACACACACACACACACACACACACACACACACACACACACACACACACACACACACACACACACACACACACACACACACACACACACACACACACACACACACACACACACACACACACGATCCTTCCCCCTTCCCTCCCTCACTCCCTCACTCCCTCTCAGCCCTAAAGATATATCAGAAAATTTTCGAATGTGATAAGCTACAAAAGAGGCACTGGGGTGTATGTGCGCTGAGGAAGGGAGGGGCAGGGGAGGCTCGGGTGGTGCACGGGGGGTCAGGGGTTGCTGGGGGTACTAAGGGCGCCTCTCCATAACAGGGGACGGCTATAAGGTGTCCCTCGCTGTCCGTCCATTATGACGCGCCGCCGGCCAGTCCAGTCAGATGGGATTTCATATTCCATTTTTACCGATGACTTCACTACGCGGGAGCATCGGTAGCAGTATGAGGAGGAGGAGGAGGAGGAGGAGGAGGAGGAGGAGGAGGAGGAGGAGGAGGAGGAGGAGCGTGGAGATAGAGGTGGTGGTAGTGATAGGGGGTGGGAGTAGAGGAGAAAAGAAATCATTGGGGGTGGAGTTAAGAAAGAAAAGAAAGAAGGAGGAGTGGAGGAAAAGAAAAAGGGGAAGAAGGAGGTTTGGGAAGATGAAGAAAAAGAAAAAAAAGAAACAACAACAACAACAACGACAACGACAAGGAATGATGAAAATGAGGAGGAGGAGGAGGAGGAACAAGAAGACGAAGAGATGAACAGGATAAGAACAGGAAATACGGGTAAGGAGAAAGGAGAAAGAACAGGGAAGAAGACTAGGAGGATAGGAGAAGAGGAAGGAAGAAAGAAAGAAAAAAGAGCTAGAAGAAGAAGAAAGGTGAAAGGAGGAGCAAGGAAAAAAAAAAGAAAGAAGATAAGATGGAATATTGGGGCTTTCAACCTTTTTTATTTTTCTGTCTTCTCCTAGGGTCCATCTTTATGCTGGACTCAAAAAGCCTTGTGTGCCTCCACCTAAATTCTTCTCCCGGATTCGACTGTTCATATTTGTGTTTCATAAAGGCAGTCATTTCAGTGCTAAATATTACATCGTGTGTGTTGCTCCGTGATAACATGAGAGAGAGAGAGAGAGAGAGAGAGAGAGAGAGAGAGAGAGAGAGAGAGAGAGAGAGAGAGAGAGAGAGAGAGAGAGAGAGAGAGAGAGAGAGAGAGAGAGAGAGAGAGAGAGACACGTGTCACGAAGCTAAGTGAAAGAGAAAGAAAATATGAAGGTATATGTTGTAGAAAGGAAACTGATTGAAAGAAGGAAATTTGGGAAAAAGAGTAAGGGATTAAAAGTAGACATGGAAGAAGAGAAGAAAGAGAGAAATAAGGGAAGAAGCGAGAATATGAGGTTAGTGAAGGACAAACAAAGGACAAAGTCAGAGATATATATATTAGAAGTTACCGAATGAAAGAAGAGGCAAGGAAATTAGAGATGGAAGAAAAGAAGAAAGCGAGGAAAGGTAAAGTAAGGAAAAAAAAAAGCAAGACTTGGAGGAAAGAAGGAAATATCACCAAGAAATACTGAGTGAGGAAAATTGAGTGTGAAAAAAAAAAAAAAAAACAAGGAAGATACAAATTGAAGGAGACGAGAGGAAGGTCACCAGACGAGACACAGGAAACAGAGCACAAAATAAAGGGAAATAAGAAATCACCAAATGAAAGAAGGGAATGAGGAAAAAAGCAAAAAAGTAAAGAAAATAGAGATGGAAGAAGAGGGAGAGGAGAGAAGTGGTTGGCAAACGTGATAGAGAAAACAGAGAAGAAAGAAAGGGAAATAAGGAAATCGGAATGAGAGTAAAGAGACAGAGAAGAGAGGTCGGCGAGTAAAACCAAGGAAGCAAAAGAGGAAGAAGGTAACAAGTAACCGAATTATGGGACACGTGATCGAGTGAAAACAGAGAGAGAGAGAAGAAAAAGAAGAAGAAATTAAAGGAGTCGAAAGATAAGCAAGGAAAAATTAGGGAAAACGATAAAGAAAGTACGAAGTGACGGAATGATAGCAAATATGATTCTGGGAAAAGAAAGAAAAGAAGGGAGAGGGAGAAAGTCAAGGAGAGATCAGCTTGACGGAGCGGAGGGAGGGAGGAAGGGAGGAAGCAAAGGAAAGGAAAGGAAGGCAAGGAGTGGTATAGTAGTAGTAGTAGTAGTTGTTGTAATAGTAGTAGTAGTAATAGTAGTAGTAGTAGTAGTAGTACTAGTAGCAGGTAGCACAGTAGAGACCTCAGTATTCTGTGACTGTTTTTATTTCTTCCCATAATTTATAAAGTTGTAATGCTGAGTTGATAAATTTTCCCTTTCATGTGACTGGAAGCATTACTCTCTCTCTCTCTCTCTCTCTCTCTCTCTCTCTCTCTCTCTCTCTCTCTCTCTCTCTCTCTCTCTCTCTCTCTCTCTCTCTCTCTCTCTCTCTCTCTCTCTCTCTCTCAACATGAATAGTAGTAAGAAAGGCTTCACCTCGACCTCTACGGACTGGTTTAACGCAGAGAGAGAGAGAGAGAGAGAGAGAGAGAGAGAGAGAGAGAGAGAGAGAGAGAGAGAGAGAGAGACTGGGTGGGGTAGAAATAAACTGCGTGGGGAAGATAAAATGTAGTGCTGGGAGAAAAGGAGGGAGAGAAAGAGAGAAGAATAAGATAAACAAAGGGAGAAAAGAAGAGAAGAGAGAATAAGGGAAGAAAGGGAGATAATAAGATAAAAGAAGAGAAGAGAGAGGGAATGAGAGAAGAAAGGGAGAGAAGAGAGAATGAATAAAAGGGAGACAGTAGAAAGAAAATGAGGGGGGAAAGGGAGAGAGAAGAGAAGAAGAATGATGATGATGATGCTGAGAGAGAGAGAGAGAGAGAGAGAGAGAGAGAGAGAGAGAGAGAGAGAGAGAGAGAGAGAGAGAGAGAGAGAGAGAGAGAGAGAGAGAGAGAGGGTCGGGAGTCGCAAAGGACCTGAGGCGGTGCGGGATAATGATGATTCCCTAATGATATTATTGGTTCCCTCCCACCTCCATTTTCCTGCCTTCTTTCTCCACGTTTTTCCTTCCCTTAAGATATAGACGAATACAAAGAGGAAGAGCAAGGAGGGAAAGGAGGAAGAGGAAGAGATGAAAGGAAGAGTATTGAAGGAGAAATAAGTAGCAATGGACGTGAAGAAAAATGGATAGTATTGTAGAAAAGATGAGAGAGAGAGAGAGAGAGAGAGAGAGAGAGAGAGAGAGAGAGAGAGAGAGAGAGAGAGAGAGAGAGAGAGAGAGGGGTTATTATTCCTTATTCTTATTTTTGCTCTCATCTTTTCTCTAATAGCCTGTCTTGTAATGTGTTTGGGTACTAATTCTCTCTCTCTCTCTCTCTCTCTCTCTCTCTCTCTCTCTCTCTCTCTCTCTCTCTCTCTCTCTCTCTCTCTCTCTCTCTCTCTCTCTCTCTCTCTCTCTCTCTCTCTCTGTGTGTGTGTGTGTGTGTGTGTGTATGTGTGTGTTTCCACTTTCATAATTAACGTTTTTACATCTTACTCAGTCATCATCATCACCACTGTTATAATGATGCTCCTCCTCCTCCTCCTCCTCCTCCTCCTCCTCCTCCTCCTCCTCCTCCTCCTTCTTCTCCTCCTCCCCAGCATCATCACTTTAGTCCTCAGTCGCACCCCCCATAAAAATAATAAAGAGAGAGAAAAAAATCTTCCGCGGACAATTAATATATGAAGGGGAGAGGCAGAATTGTTTCTCATCGCTATATTACATCAACTCTTTTTTTTCTGTCTCTCCTTACCTTTTTTTTCTCTCTCTCTCTCTCTCCCACTTTTTTTTTCTATCTTACGTACGGTTTTTATTACCCAACTTAAACTAGAAGGGTTATGTGAGAAGTGTGCCGAGATGGGGAAAAAAGAAGGAAAAAAATAATTGAAATCGGTCGCTCGGATGAGGAACCTAACCCAAGGGGAGGAAGGCGTGGAAGCTTGGCCCCTCCTCCCCTCATTCTCAAGACCCACCTTTCCCCTCACTCTACCGCATGTGCCGCGTTGTTTAGGTGTCTTTCCCTCTCTTGAAGGAAGACTGAAGATGGCTGGAGGCACGAGGGGAAGTGCTGGGTGCACGCGAGGGTGTCAGGGAGTACAGTCGACGGGGGGAATGAGGGGGGAGGGTACGGTGTGTGGTGAGGGGAGGGGAGACGGTGCCTGAGGTGAGGGGTGAGTGTGTATGAGGGCGCCAGGTGAGAAGAGGAAAGACTTGAGTTGAATGAGGGGAGGTGCGGGACAGGTAAGGGAGGGCGAGAGGGGGTGATTAGGGGATAGCTGAGGTGGGTAATGGGAAGGACAGGCGAGAAAGGAGAGGGGAGGCGAGGAGGGAATGCAGTGGAGGGAAAAAAAAAAGGAAGGAACTGGTTATTGTCAAGGCGAGGAGAGAATGGGCTTGTTTTCTACGTAAACTAGAGAAGATTTACTGAAAGACTAATTTTATACATTATTATTATTTTTTATTTAATATTTTAGTCTTAAATTGTTGTTCTCGTATGTCTACGCGCGCGTCTGTTTCTGTTTGTATGGGTTGAGATTAAATGCGTAGTGTGTGTGTGTGTGTGTGTGTGTGTGTGTGTGTGTGTGTGTGTGTGTGTGCATGTGTGCGTCTTAGGAGAAGGGGAGGTGATAGGGAGGGTAGGGATGCAGGTCTTGTAGAAACTCTGTGATGTCCTCCTTGTGAACTCTCGAGAGAGGTTGTGGGGGAGGGAGGGGGTACCTGTCAGAAGTGGCCAGAAAGAGGCAGATATGTAGAGAGAAACAATTGATGTAGGGGGAGGAGGAGGAAGAAGAGTTGGGGGGAGGAGGACGGGGGGTAGATCGATGGGTGAAGAGAGACGGGGAGTAGGGGGTGACGTGATTTACGCTGCAGTGTAGGAAGATCAAAGGAACTTACACCGCCATCCCTGCCGCCTTCCCTTTACCCTCCCTCTTCCGTCGTGCATCCCGAAGCCCCCTATAGGAAGTTGGGCTTAAAGGGTCCCCTGTAAAGGCTTGATATAGGTCATGGCGTTGGAGGGGCCCTAGACTTGGTGGTGGTGGTGCTGCCTTGCCGTGAGGATGCTGCCGTTGCGTCACAGAGACTAACGAAGCCACCTGGTGTTGACGGTGCAGCCCCGAGGAGGGAGAGGCCTCTGGGCGCCGCGGAGGGACGGAGGGACGGGGATGTAAGGGAGGTTGGGTGAGAAATTGTATAGGAATTTGAAGTAGGGAGGAGTGAAAGCAAATGCCGATAGAGATAAGGAAGTAAGAGGACGGAGATGAGAGGGCGGCGGAGGTATTACTTGACAGAGATGTTAGCGAGGTAGGAAAGGAGGACAGTAGAAACGTAACTAACTTCTCCTTTGATGCTCCGCTTGAGGGTAGGCTGACTTCATACAAACACAAGGAGGTGTGTGTGTGTGTGTGTGTGTGTGTGTGTGTGTGTGTGTGTGTGTGTGTGTGTGTGTGTGTGTGTGTGTGTGTGTGTGTGTGATTCATCTACGGTCGTCTGCTGAGACCACTTACACACCACACACCGGGGCACCGAGGTCACAACTCCTCTGGTTACATCTGGTTACATCTACTTGCTGCTAGGTGAACAGGGGCTACATACACATTAAGAGGCTCGGGATTCGAACCTGGGCCTTCTTGGTTGTGAGCCGAGCGTGCTAATCACTACACTACGCGCTGTGTGTGTGTGTGTGTGTGTGTGTGTGTGTGTGTGTTTGGTGATCTAGCTAAGCCTAACTAGGGAAGTGCCAGTGTGTGTTTTACGAGGAATGGGTGCCTTCCTCGCCTTACCAGACTAATGAGGATGGTGTATGGTGACCCTCTGACTGTAGAGGACGGGTATGATGATGATGCGATGACGACCAAAGGGAAAGCAGGCCTATGAAGTTCCCTCACAACATTAAGTTACAAGGAAGAATAGCGTGAACGTGACACAATATTACAAGAGGAGAGAGAGATAGTACATAAATCTTTCTTCCCAGACTATACATTTTTTCCTTCCCACACACTATTTCTACCTTACCCAGTCTCTCTCTCTCTCTCTCTCTCTCTCTCTCTCTCTCTCTCTCTCTCTCTCTCTCTCTCTCTCTCTCTCTCTCTCTCTCTCTCTCTCTCTCTCTCTCTCTCTCTTTGTTTAGCAATCTATCTATCTATCTGTCTGGCCGTCGTAAGAAAGGCTTCACCTCGTCCTCTACGGACTGGTTTACACGGAAAGAGAGAGAGAGAGAGAGAGAGAGAGAGAGAGAGAGAGAGAGAGAGAGAGAGAGAGAGAGAGAGAGAGAGAGAGAAGATACAAAAAAAGATATCTACCGAGCCACGTAGCAAAACCAATAATGGAACAATAAAGAACAGAACGAACACGAGAGAATAATAATAACACAAGAGGAAAGAGAAGGTGGAAAACTACAGTACAAGAAGATCCTCACCACCACCACAAGTCTCTGAGAAAATAGGATGAGGAAAAAAAAGTGAATAAGTGGGTGCTTTAATGAAATAAAAAATAAATAAATAAAAAATAAAACTCGGAAAACTTCATTGCCACCTCAGCATGAAAAAAAAAGAAGTTAGAATTAAGTTTTAAGATGTTACTAAGTGGTTGAAGAATGTGATGTAAAGGATGCGTTCCTCACCTTACAAATATACTGTCATTACTCTCTCGTCTCAGGTGAAGAAAGGCTTGCGTACAAATAGCCAGGTGTTCTTAGGTGTGTGTGTGTGTGTGTGTGTGTGTGTGTGTGTGTGTGTGTGTGTGTGTGTGTGTGTGTGTGTGTGTGTGTGTGTGTGTGTGTGTGTGTGGGTAAAGAAATGTGTGGCGTTTTGTATGGAAGTAATGTGTTGTTAATATAATATGTATGTCTCGGAGCTCTCTCTCTCTCTCTCTCTCTCTCTCTCTCTCTCTCTCTCTCTCTCTCTCTCTCTCTCTCTCTCTCTCTCTCTCTCTCTCTCTCTCTCTCTCTCTCTCTCTCATCTTTCATGTCAATGCACAAAAAAGAAAAAAAAATCCTAAAACATCTTATTACAGCGACCATTTCTACACATGTATCCACGAACGATGAAATATATGAATAATTTGGTGCTGCATTAATGTTTCCTGAGGAGTGCGGCACGCCATACGAGTGACCCAAAGCAAACCCGGGGTAGACTGAGCGCCGGGCGAGGTAGTCTTTGAGGTTACTGGGTCTGCTTCTAATGGAAGGGAGGCACTTCGTCGGGTCGAGGCTGCGTGCTACTGAAAGGGGATTATGTACCCAATGTACCCCGCAGCAAGATTAAAAAAAAGAAAGTGCTCAATTTTTGTCCTAAACAGCCCCTGGTCTTGCTCTAAGGTACTGCTTTCGGAGATTAGCATGATGTAGCACGATAGTAAATTTGCAAGACATTGACGGTAACTAAAAGATACATTATAGTTGTTATTATTACCGCGTTTGGGATTATAGTCGAGCGGAGAGCATTTTTAGTTTTGAAATATTCTTAGATATTCGATTTATCAGTAATGGGGTGAACTCTAAGATATGAAACGCAACAAGAAGACTTACAAACAATTAAGATCTACAACGTGTTCTCGTATCCTCTGAATATTATACCTTAGTGGGGCTTAACATGTTGGCAAACGAACCATTACTCTGTAAGCTTGCCCAACAAAGTGTTTGTGTATGTGTGTGTGTGTGTGTGAGAGAGAGAGAGAGAGAGAGAGAGAGAGAGAGAGAGAGAGAGAGAGAGAGAGAGAGAGAGAGAGAGAGAGAGAGAGAGAGAGAGAGAGAGAGCATACAGTACATACTACCATAATTTTTCTTATAATGTAATGCCTGGATGACTGCACAGTAGTGGGTTAGCACGGCTCTCTGCTGCTGTGGGTGATGAGTTGCAGCTTATAAGAAAGAACACGGCAAGCGGCATGTGAGGACCGTCTGGGAAAGATTAAAGACCGAGAAAATTAGGTCCTTCCCTCCCCAACGCCCTCCCCCCAATATAAAGACTTGAAATGTGGATAGGTTGAAGGAAGGTAACGCAAACCTTTCCTACGGTGATATCGGTGGCGGCCCAGGTAGTGTGCATAGGCCTACTTCTTATCCTCCTCCTCCTCCTTTTTTATCTAGTCTTTCTTCCTTCTGTATGCATTTCTTTCTCTTACCAGCGTTTCACCGCCGTTCTCACTTTCCCGGTGTGTCCCCGCCCATCGCCTGCCACTCAGCCGCTCAGCTATGGAGGACGTACTCAGTTAACGTGTATGAACTCTTCTTGTGTCTTAGTATTACCGTTCAGCTTCGGTTGCATTTTCGGTTTCAGGTACGAATGGCATTTTTTTTTTTTTGTGAGGCTAGTACTAGTAATTTTTTTTTTTTTTTTTTCGTGGCCTTATAACCGGATTTTGATACTCTACATATCCTTAATTCATTAGTAGTAATTATACTACTAGGATCTTTTAGAGATAAAATGGGTACCAAATATATTGATATAAAAATATGTTGAATTTAAACTATACATTTAATTCAAACTTAAAATTCTAAAATTTCTTCATGTTCCTGTCCCGCACACACACTCCGGGAATCACTCCATGCACTCCCGGATTGTGAATCTGCGGCCTGTGCATTCGATTGAAATGTGTCATTCTGTTTGTTGATGGCGAGTTTTGTGCGTTTACATTAATCATTGTTGACGTGGCCGTACTTTGACAAGGGTTATGTGGCGGGGGATTATTTATAGCTTGCGCAGCGTTATCGAGATGCGGAATCATCACATATTTGATACAGGCACCGCAGCTTTTAATGTGAATTGTTCGACCACGGATCTTTTTCAAGCTGTATGATTATTTAACAACTTGGAGTGTTGGTTTGTGGAGGCGCAGAATTATTAAGCGGTTTATTGAGTGAAGGATTATGTAACCGGTGCGCGATGGGACGATTTACGAGGCTGTTACTTAACGGCCGCACGAGAAAGAGGATATGCTGCCAGCGCTTTGTGGTGAGAGCAGCGCCGCGTGGCCGTGTTGGGGGCCACCAAACGCCGGGGTAGCGAGGGACAACCATCAGGGGCAGGGAACGCAGACCATGCGCGCTAAACCCCTGCACGCCCTAAATTCAGGAGAATGGGACACTCCTGCAGTAGATGTGACGCCAGGCAGCACACTCTTACACTGGGATGTGCAGGATGTGCTGAGTTTGGTGTTACATGTTGATTATCCTGGATCACCTCGGTGTTGTGACATATGAGACTGGGGTCATGACAGTAGTTATGGTCTCTATCATAAATCTTGCCTAGATGGCCAATGAAGGTCCTCCGTATGTGTGTGTGTGTGTGTGTGTGTGTGTGTGTGTGTGTGTGTTTATCGTTTTATTTGCTTATCATTCTGATTGTCATATGCCACACACACACACACACACACACACACACACACACACACACACACACACACACACACACACACACACACACACACACACACACACACACACACACACACACACCGTAATATGCAATGTTGCAGCACTGTTGAAGGGCATTCATTCATCATAAAGAACTACCAACATTCTCTCTCTCTCTCTCTCTCTCTCTCTCTCTCTCTCTCTCTCTCTCTCTCTCTCTCTCTCTCTCTCTCTCTCTCTCTCTCTCTCTCTCTCTCTCTCTCTCTCTCTCTCTCTCTCTCTCTCTCTCTCTCTCTCGTGTGTGTGATGGTTGCTTATGGTGCTGGCGCCGTGTAGTGTACCCATATAATGCTGAATTGGTATCACAGA
>NC_087165.1:24168511-24171011 GCF_035594125.1 Scylla paramamosain
TTTCTCCCTTTCACACACACACACACACACACACACACACACACACACACACACACACACACACACACACACACACACACACACACACACACACACACACACACACACACCATTGTACTACTTAACTCTTGCAACTCCCATAAATAGTGGCAGTGTAGCGTTACATTCAAGCGCCTGAAATTAACTGTGTTGAACAGGAATCTGACACATCACTGGTTTTGTCCCTGCTCAGTTGTGTGTGGGGGAAAAAAATAAAATAAATAAACGCCGTAGAATATTTTTAATTGTGTAGCAAGGCAATTGTGAATACCAGCTTAGTGTAACTGTTTTGTTCGCGTGCAACTGTAGGGTAATGAAAGCTGTACCGTATAGTTCATAGGTTTTCTCTCGGTAATCACAGCAGATTGGTTCAGCTGCTAGAGCACATCAGCGGTTTGTTTCAGCGGTTCATTGTAATGGTTCGGCAAATATTGTGTGGAGTTATTGGTGTTTATATTTTCACAGGTGTAATTCATGGCGTGACTGGGAAAACTTTTTAGTGCTACCTGGGATTCTTCGGTCGTGTGTGTGTGTGTGTGTGTGTGTGTGTGTGTGTGTGTGTGTGTGTGTGTGTGTGTGTGTGTGTGTGTGTGTGAAATCCATCCAGTTATATTTCACGCACGAAGATTCCTCCATAGAATAAAAGATAAAAGATAAGCATACCAGTGGCAACCAGAGAGAGAGAGAGAGAGAGAGAGAGAGAGAGAGAGAGAGAGAGAGAAACTTTTGCACCGGTCACGAGAAAACTATTCTTGGAGAAATCTTACGGATTGAGTTTTATTTATTTATTAATTTTTCCAAGTTGCGAATTGGGGGAAATTAACGGTGCACAATTAATTTCTGTTATTGCATGTGGTATATTGTGTTGTGGCGTGGTGTGGTATGTGTGCGGTTCCTTTTCCCTCCTCCCTCACTCTTTCCATAACTTTCCCTGTTTTCCTTCACCCTAAACCCCGCATCCCTTGCCGTTAATCTCCCTTCCCCACCCCACCTCACCTCACCTCACCACATCTCATCTCACCTCACTTCACCCTGGCCCTTCTCATGCGGCGCAAATCTCATCATTACCAGCGGTTGTGGCCGATGCTGCATTTCGTGTTTTTTTTTCGTGCAAGTGTGGAGCGGAAACAGGGGAGAGGAAGTTTTACCAGAGAGAGAGAGAGAGAGAGAGAGAGAGAGCGCCAGTGTTGAGTCGCGTGTGGGCTGTGTGCTCATCAAACACTCGAGGGGACGAAAAGTGGAGCTATGGGTGTGGAGGCCGGGCGGGCGTGGTGGTGGGGTGTATCGGGGGAAAGGTGGAGGGTCACAGAGGGTTATGGAAGGATGCGATGGCGTTAGGGAGGCTGGGAGTGACTTGATGAATTGAAGGTATTTCATTATAGCGGCTTGGAGTGAGTCTAAAGGGGAAGATGAGGTGTTTGTGGGAATATAGGAAGTGGCAGTTCTTTCGGTGATAATTCTATGTTTGCATGTTACTTTATCTTACGGAGGAGTATTAAAACTGTAGACGCTTAGGTTATCACTGTTTGATTACTCGTTTTCCTTGCTGTGATTTTTATGTAGGGATTCTCCAGACTTATACCATACTGTTTGTCATGATAGATGGTAAGGGGAGGGAATAATTAATGCATGGTGTAATAGAGATGAGTATACGAGAGGGTAGGTGGTGGTGGTGGTGAGTAACGCTGTATTAGGTGATGTCAGTGCTTGTGGCTTCGTGACATTATGATTTTGTAAGTGTTTAAGATGAAATAGATATTAATATTTTGCTGTTCTGAGCTTGAATAGACGAAAAGGTGATTTATGTAGTCTCTCTCTCTCTCTCTCTCTCTCTCTCTCTCTCTCTCTCTCTCTCTCTCTCTCTCTCTCTCTCTCTCTCTCTCTCTCTCTCTCTCTCTCTCTCTCTCTCTCTCTCTCTCTCTCTCTCTCTCTCTGTTAGAATGCATCAAATTACCAGTATAGGAGATCATACATTTTACTACTCGTATTTCTCTGACACACAATCAAAGTAGACTGTTAATATCACCCCGCGGCGCTCTGGTAAACTATCGGTCACCCCTCACTCCTCCCTGGTGTCGTGAGGTAGGTGGGAGTCGCCGCGTGATATCTGGGCGTGCGAGGCAGGAGAGCGCGGTTGGTAGTGTGCTGACAGTCTACGGAGATTGTGCACCTGGTTTCAAATGTCTGGTTTAATTTTTCCTTCATTACAGTCTTCTCTTCCTATTTCTTTCTGTTTAATCTGCTGTCGTCGTTGCCATTCCTTAAGATTAACAATGAGAGTTATCCACTTGGGCACTGAGAAATATAGAATGTGTGGTTAGTTTTATATCTCCTACCCTCCACAATAATATGGCAGTCTGGTACAAAAAAAAAAAACATAGGTGATCACGTGAAATATCCTCTGGTAGTGAAAAGGTTCATATGTGTATATACAGTTGCCTCGTTGGCTCACTACATTACG
>NC_087165.1:24176011-24178511 GCF_035594125.1 Scylla paramamosain
TAATAGTAATAACGATAATAATGATGATGATGAAGATAATAATAATAATGATAATAATAATGACAGAATAATGATGATAATAATGATAATGACAATAATAATGACTGTAATAATGATATGGTGATAATAATGATGATGATAATAATAATAATAATAATAATAACAACAACGACAACAACAACAACAACAGCACCAGTAATAACATACATTCAATAACAAAAATTTACAGTCATACCAGAAAAAAATAAAATAAAAATAAATAAATAAAAAAATCAAACAGGGTCTCCAGTTGACATATAAACTACAGGACTAACATCTTCACCCTCACCACTACGCCCTGTAACCACTCCAGGCGGAAACTAGACAAATCAGTAGCAACACATTACTTTTGCGCATCACTGTGGCGAGATTAAGCCTTTGAGTACAGAAGTAGGCAAATACATAACTAGGAAATACAAAAAAATACACAACTCATTACATTGCTATGCCAGTCAAGCTATAGATAGATCAGTTAGTAATTAGTTAAGCAGTGAATCAGTCAATAACAAGTAAGTCAAGTTAAATTAGTGTTGTTGTTCTCCTTTCGACTGCTCCCATTAGGGGTGTTCCTCCTTCCTCCGTCACACCTGCCACGTGCTTGTCTTCTATCTCTGCATCCATAAATTTCCTCCTTGGCCGTCCTTAAAAGTTCAATCAGTAAAGTAATAAAGTAAAATGCGCTCCTGCTCAATGATAAATCAACAATAAATTAGACAAGTATTAGGTCAGTCAACTAAGGAATTAAAATGCACGTTCAGTCACCGCTTACCTGCTCCGGACAAGGACAAACCTCGCCCTGTCGGCCCTCCCACCTGTATGACTGTCACTGTACACGTGGGCGCACTAATTACAGTCGCGTAAAGCTGTAATATTTTCAACCAGCTAAATGTCTCGTATTCGGCACATCAGAAAATTTGGTGATGCTTAAAGTTTTCCAAGTACAGATGATATTTTACTTTCTTCCTCATAAGCTCATATCTAAAGGACGTGGGCGGGGCTCTTCTACAGTGACAGGTATTCCAGAACTTCTCTTACCGGTGTCATCTGTGTGGGCGTAGGGGCGGGGAAGGTCCATAGGGGAGAGTGTGAGAGTGAGTGTCAGATTATGAAGGAAAGGTGGTATGCAAGTGTACAAGATTTATGTTCACAAATTCTCACTTATAGCAGACATTGTGTGACTACCTTTAATAATCTCTCTCTCTCTCTCTCTCTGCTTTCTGTGTCCGTTAGGATCTACCAACTTAATCTTCCCTCCCTCCTTTAATCACTCCATCTCCCTGTTTTCCATCCTCGAGGAAGCTCTCAGATACTGCACATCGGACACTAATGTTGATGCCATCACTGACAGACGCCTGATGATCGCGAGTATGATGACGAGTGAGGCTTAGATGGTGTGTATACCCGAGTGTGTGTCTGACCTTTATGTCCCTTTGTGCGTGGCCATTATATTACGGCAACTGATGTTCCTCCTTTGCCCGCTCACTAGTGTCAGGAGGAGGAGGAGGAGGAGGAGGAGGAGGAGGAGGAGGAAAAGGAGGTAGAGAACAGCAACAAAAAGAAAACAAGAAACGACACACACACACACACACACACACACACACACACACACACACACACACACACACACACACACACACACACACACACACACACACACACACACACACACACACACACACACACACACACACACACACTCACGTGCACAGCATGTAACATAGCCATGAATTTTTTTCCTTTTCTCTCTTACATCATTATCAACAAAGTGGTGTATAACCCATGAAATTGTATTCCTTAACTTACAATCGCCATAATTAATTCGTTTTTTACTTTTTCGAGACTGAAAACTGATGTAGTTGAACAAACAGCTTAACTTTTGTAATTGGTGAGCTAAGTGAAGGAATATTAGTATTTTTTAAGTGTCGTTGAACTTCACTGTGACTCTGCGGGCAATTGGGAAGCTGGGGTGCCAACGTGACAGAGTCTCGTTGAGATTCTTACTGTGAACGGAGACAGCACCCAATTTGTATCCCTGACCGTCATTGAGAAATGCCCTGTAATCCTTCTCCTTATTCTGTCACTTTCCTCTCTGTTGGGCTCGTCTTATCATAGGTTCATATCTGGACCTTGCCCTATCGCTCCACTTCCTCTTCAGGATTCCTGAAAGCGGAGGTGCCTCTGCCGTTTTGCCTCGCTAAGTGGTCGAATCTGATAGGGTATTGTTTTGATTTTCCTTGGAATGAGTGTTGTTTTCATGCAAGGGACACATCTTTGTGTGCTAAGGGCATAACAAAGGTAATAGTGTCTGACATGGAGGAGTATGTAAGTACCAAGCTTCTCCAGTTATTCCTGACCATTGCATCTGTTGATGCTGACATTTTTTTTTCTTTTTACTTATTGATTTTTTTTCTTTCTTTTTTTTTTTTTTTTTTTTTGCAACTCCGCTATAAGTCCAAATCGT
>NC_087165.1:24183511-24191011 GCF_035594125.1 Scylla paramamosain
GTCGGGGTAGTTGCTAGGGGCGGGAAGGGTGTGGGGGATGGCAAGTGGGAGTGGAAGGGGGAGTGAGTGGGCCTCCGGGTATAGGAGTGACGTCTCGCAGGGGGACAGGACGTCGTGAGAAGCTCCCATCGCAATATTCTTCTTCCTTTCACATCCACGTCCTTCATTGCCCGTCATTCATCCTCGTTATTTATCACATGTTTGTCTGTTATCAGCTGACGAGATGTGTTCCAGTCGTGTCCAGTTATCAGCGTAGTATTCTTATGTATTTTTAAGTTATTGTACGTAACTCGAGATTGTCTTCTGTTGGGTAATTAGAGAACTTGTTATTCGTAAATTATACCCATGAAAATTGCAATCAATATAATGTTTCTCGATAGAATTGCCAAACTTAAGCTAACATAACCTAATCGAATCTATTGTTAACTAATTCATCAGTGGGACATTTTTTGTGGTTATTTTCCGGGTGGGATGTTGTGCGTAGACTTAAGTACAGGAGCCAAACTGCAGTGTTTGGCTGAGGTGAGGTGGAAGGTATGCATTGGTGGGAGGTTAGAGGTGGTGGTGGTGGTGGTAGTGATGGTGTGCACGTGGTGGTCATCGTTATGGTTTTGCACTTTCTCTTCGTTCACTTCAATACTGTATTGTAATGGTTTTGTTTTTACTCAGCCTTTCCTTTTTTTTTTTTCATCTCATTTTCATCGTTATTCGTTTTTCTTCTTATTTTTTTTATTATCTTTTTTTAATGTCTTCTCCGTTCCTTTAACTCATGTTCATTTTTCAAAACTATTATTATTTTTTTTTTCATTTTCCATATGTCCAATATTTTCATGAATGTTAGCAGAATAAGAAATAATGAAAGGGATGATGATGGTTTTGATGATGATTATGATGATGGTGATGATGATAATAATAGTAATAGTATAATAATAATAATAATAATAATAATAATAATAATAATAATAATAATAATAATGATGATGACGATGATGATGATTATAACAATTATCCTTTTTTTCCTCCTCCTCCTCCTCCTCCTCCTCCTCCTCCTCCTCCTCCTGTACTTCCTCTTCTTGTTCTTCTATTATTATTATTATTATTATTATTATTATTATTATTATTATTATTATTATTATTATTATTATTATTATCATCATCATTATCATTATCGTTATTATTATCATAAGGATGTGAAAGAAGATGAAATAAATTTGTCTCCGCTTTGCCTCATGATTCCAACTCTTAAATAACTGGTCCACTTCATAATATACTAGTATTTAAAGACCACTTGCAAGAATATTACTGAAACCTCAAATTATTTCTCTGGTGATAATTTTCTTTGTCTCTTTTTTTTTCAGGTATGTGTCTTGCTGCTGCTTTAATACCAGGATGTTGCATTGAGAAGGTAAGCAAGATTTGGTGTTTTGCTCGTTGAGTCTGTTAGTGGCGCAGTGATGGATGGTCAGAGGAAGGAGACAAGGGATGAAAGCCAGGGAAGTGCATTGTGTCCTTCACGAGCGGTGTTGGTTGTGGATATGTTGTATTGTATCTCTCTATTCCTTAAATGCAGCTGATCAAATCCTAACCATGTAAGATACTACTACAACTACTACTACTACTACTTTCTTCTTCTTCTCTTCTTCTTCTTCTTCTTCTTCTTATTATTATTATTATTATTATTATTATTATTATTATTATTATTATTAGTAGTAGTAGTAGTAGTAGTAGTAGTAGTAGCAGCAGCAGTAGTAGATTTTTCATGCACAATCGTATGCGTGGGAAAAGTCAAGTTGCAGGTAAACATGTGTTTTGTTTTTTATTCATCTTATGTGTTTCAACAAAGATCACTGCTAAAAGAAACTAAAAGAAACACAGCACCTTATACTATTATCCTGCTTACTTTACTCCTGGATACACGAAGTAGCGTTCAAGAATAAAAAAAATAAATAAATAAATAAAATGTAAATGATAATACTCGCAAAAGATATCCCTTTCTCGCTCCTTCCTTAATATATATGATAATTATTAGTGAAGATGTTTGCAACCTTCTACACTTCTTATTTCTTCTTGAGTCGTGATTTACAGACATACATCACACAGGGGGTATAGGATTCAATATTCCAAATCTCATTGTCCTAGGAAAATAAAAAGCACAGGGAAAAGGGGAACATAACATTTTCACATTTCGTTGGTGGCGACGTCGGATTTGCGTGGCCGGAGGAAAGAGAGCGGTGCACGAGTCCCACGCCAGGTAAAGGGAATGAGTTTACGAGGGAAACGTCTTACCTGAGATCAATTAAGGAAAGGTAATAAAGCGGCTTTTCAGAAACAAAGATCAGAGCTTGAGTGGGAGAGGTGGAGGATGAGAACGTGGGGGAGTGAGAGAGCAGGGTAGGAGCCCTTGTGGAAGTGGAATGTGGAATGGAGGAGTGGATGTAGAGTTGAATTTATAAGAGGGCGGGAGTTAAAGTCGAGTGGGCAGAAGGTGTGGAGGTAAAGGTGGAGTGTGGAAGTGGACTGTAGGCGTTGAAATAGTGTGAGGGGGTGTAGGAAAGGCGGAGGAGTGTATGTGAGTGGACTGTAAAAAAACCAGAGATGGAGTAAGTGGACGATAAAAGCAGAATGAGGAAGTGGAAGGAGGAGGTAGAGATGTATTTCAACGTGGGAGTCAGCGAAGGGAGTAAAGGTGGAGGAGAGAACACACGTGGATAAACGAGAAGAGTGGAGGCAGAGACGAGAGGAGAGTGGAATAGGCGCAACTTGGCGTGGATCACGTGGAAAGATTTGAGATGTGGGCTCTGGCCGTGACGTAGAGGAGGGAGGGAGAGAGGGAGAGGAAGCAACGTTGAGGAGCAGCAATTAGGAATCTTTTGCCTCCCTACTCTGAGAAATACCTGACGCCCTTCATCCTCCCATACCTCCATTGTGCGCACTAGCTTATTAACGTGACGGTATCGCGGTTACCACAAATGAGTGGCTATCTTGTATGGTTGTAATGAATAAGTAGCCTAATGATGTGGTAATTACATTACGGTGGTCATTATAGAATTAAGCACCAGTTATCCGCTTATAGTCACGTGATGGCTGCTGGGGCGCTGATGGGGAGAGGAGGTAGGGAAGGTAGGGAAGGGGATGGGGGTTGAGGGAACTGTTAGTGTGAATGGAAGAGGGGAGGGAGCTGTGGATGCTTGTTGGAGAAAATGATGGAGGTTCGCGGAAGAGCAGGCTAGAAGTGGTTGGGGTTGGTGTGTGAGCATTAAATCAGTGTTCCGGCCAGTAATATAAGAAGTGATGTGGAGGTGAGAGAGGATGGGAGAAGCCCCAGCAAAGGGGGACGAGTGACGACCCCCCACACCCCCTTGTAGGGCTAATGAGCTCAGCAGGTAAGCTGCTTACCTTAACGCATCTCATCTCGCCCTGATGCTGCCAAGCGGGTAAGTGTTGCCTGAGGGGAAGAGCGGGCGGGGAGGAAGGAGGCGGATCCCCTTCTGGAAATAGGTGAGGAGCGATTCCCCTAAAGGAAGAGGCCGGGGAGGTGCAGGGGGTGCCACTCAGGCGACGCTCAGGGCGCTGACGAGGTGTTATCATTACGAGGAGGTGTAAGTGTTCTGCTGGCTCTCGTACTCAGGTCGAGTCTGAAACGAGGCACGAAATGCCAACCTGTTTTGCACACTCATGCACATCTAACCCCCGTCACAGGTTAATCTGTCATGATTCACTTGCTTTTCTTGCACGTCACCCACCTGTCTGCAGAGGTGATGCGGTGCTTCAATATAGAAGCCTCACGCCAGTCTGCTTTTATGATCAGGTCACGTGGCTTCGCCGGTCAGAGAAATATTCTCCAAACAGTGTAATGTAAATCAATGAGTCCCATTCTTACCTCAGCCGGCCCCAGCCCCACGCTCCCCTTGCCGCTCTCTCCCGGCACTGTTCCTGTCCGCCCCACCTTGTTGTGAGCAAACAATTTCTCTGATTCGAAAAAAAGTGTTGATAAATAACGAAAAGTAAACATATAAATACCCTAACCTCACGGATGCCGGGTGCAGGTCGGGTGGGGGATGGAGCAGCATTTTTTGGCCTGAATTATTGAGTGGTGTGTCGGGAGGCTGAGCTGGCAAATATTAAGATGGCTCGGAGGGAGACCGAGCGAGGTAGTGGCTGAATCTACACCAGCTTAAGCGGCGTTTACCTCTGTCTGGGTATTGACACTTGTCCGCCCTGCAGCTGTGTGTGTGTGTGTGTGTGTGTGTGTGTGTGTGTGTGTGTGTGTGTGTGTGTGTGTGTGTGTGTGTGTGTACGTGCAGGTGGGTGAGTGGTTAGGTGGTAGTAGTAGAAATAGTAGTAAGTGAAAGATTATGGTATACATTGTTTTTACCTGATGTGTGTGTGTGTGTGTGTGTGTGTGTGTGTCTAGGGTTCTCCGTGCCTCCTCACCCCTCCTGCAGTGCCCTAGCGTGCTGAGTTCAGTGCTCGTGGCCGCGGTGTCCTTGGCGTGCTCCGTGCCCCTGAGTGCATCCCGAATTCCTGTGTGCGTCATGTGCCTCGGGGTGTGTCATGGGTTTCTGTTTATGTCCCGGGCCCTAGGCGGGTGTTTCCCCTCCATTTGGAAGGGTGGGGGCGCGCGAGTTTGCTCAAGCGCTGGTACCGGGCCAAGACGACCAGGCCGTGAAATGTTGAGGTAAACAGTGGCGGGCGGGTGCCGCTGTTTGGCCTCGTCCGATTGGCTGGTGGACGACTCCCCGCTGCTGACGGGAGTGGAGCAGGTGGAGGAAGGTGAGCAGGGCTGGCGAGGAGGAGTAAAAATTAAATAATAAAAAGATTGGAGAAGAGTTAAAAACGGTGATGGCGTGATTAAATTAAATTTTGGTGGAATGGGAGGAATGGATTGACGTATATTTGATGATTCTCTTGTTTCCCTTTTTTCTTTCTCTTTTTTCGCTTCGGTGGAGGTAAAACTTCGATTCAGGAGTAAGAGTCTCAATAATAGCGCATAGGTATTAGCGATATGAGGTAGAAATAAAAGAGAAAGATTAGGTGCGGTTTGTTTACTGTCTGAGCGAATAGTGCAAGGCTGGAACGAAGCGAGAGAAGCTGCTGGCTGATTGACGAAGGAAAGAAATCATTGGAATTGGACGAAGGGGAAGGGGAGGTGGAGGAAGAAGAAGAACAGGAGGAGGAGGAGGAAGGTACACGGACACATTGACAGACAGATAGAGAGACAGACAGGTCGCCGACAAAGGCCTCTGGTGACGGGCGGCTTCGCTGGTGACGGACAGAGGGAGGGACGGGCGGTGACAGGCCTTGGATGGGTGTGATGAGATGAGAGCCACACCAGTCAAGACCCTCACAATGATGCCCCCCAACACCTGTCCCCGGCCTGCCTGCCTGTCTGCCTGCCCGTCCGTCTGTCTGTTTCTCTGCCTGCCTTTCTTATCCTACTCCTCCTCCTACCTCCCTTCTGTTTCTGCTATCTGTCTGCTTGTCTGTTTTTTTTTTCTCTCTCTCTCTCTCTCTCTCTCTCTCTCTCTCTCTCTCTCTCTCTCTCTCTCTCTCTCTCTCTCTCTCTCTCTCTCTCTCTCTCTCTCTCTCTCTCTCTCTCTCTCTCTCTCTCTCTCTCTCTCTCCCTTCTCTGACTTATTGGTTGGTTTGTCTCCTGGCTCCCCTCCTTCATCCACCCTTGCTTCACATCTACAGCCTGCAGTCCTGTATACCCTAAGCATCCTACTTGTCTCCCTTCCTGCAGGCTCAACATTTTTCCCCTCATTCCCCTCTCATTCTGGTCACTCTTTCCCCCTCTATCACCGTCCAATCAAAATCTTGACCTACCTTTCCATTTTTTTTTTCCTACGTCTCCCCTCTTTCTGCCTTACTCCTCTCATCTTCCTTCATCCTCCTCCTCCTCCTCCTCTTCTTCCTCCTCCGCCAATGCCCTCCCTCCGCTCCTCACACGAGGTTTCATATCCTCCCGAAATTAATACTGATACCTGATCCTTCCTCCGTTACCTTGCCGCTACCTTATCCTCATCTTCATGCCAGCTAGACACACACACACACACACACACACACACACACACACACACACACACACACACACACACACACACACACACACACACACACACACACACACACACACACACACACACACACACACACACACACACACACACACACACACACACACACACACACACACACACGAGTAAAAGGAGCCACTTGGGGGATCGGCGCGGCTCAGTGATTATTATCTAGAGCGAAGAAAGAGACATAAAGGAGGAGAGGACAGGTAGCGGCGTACAAATGGGATTTAGGCCGGTGAGAGTAACGTGTGTGGGGTGGCCTTGGGATCACCCACTGCGGCAGGGAGGCGTGGGAAGGGAGCCTATGTATCATTTGCTTCTGTATGTACTAGGATTGGTACTGTTGGAGTTTGGTAGTGTGTGTGTGTGTGTATATGGGGAGGGGTAAAGAATAAGAGGAAGGTAAAGAAGGGAGTAAAGGAGAAAAGGATCCAGAAGGGAGAGGTACTGTAAATGCGTGTCAGGATTTCGTCTTTCTTTCCTTCTTTCTTTTTTTCTCTTTCTCTTTTTTTTTTTTTTATCGCCGGGTTCCTCCTCCTCCTCCTCTTCCTCCTCCTTTTTCCTCGAATCACCAATCATACAAGCGCATTCCCTTTCATAGTCACAACCATACTTTCCACACAGACACACACACACACACACACACGCACGCACAGTACAGATAGTCACCACCACTACACTGCCTACAGTCACCACCACCACCACCATCACCACCACTAGGCACCCCAGACGCAACAGAAAGAATAAAAACGAACCCCACATTTCGCCCGGTAAATTAAGCAGGAGCCTCGCTGCCGGATGAATAGCGAGACGCCCTGATCGCCCGGGAATGAGTCTCTCTCCCGGCCTCGCTTTTTCTCGGCTCCTCTGGCACGGAAAGCGAAAAAAAATCTGCACTTTCCCCCATAATTTTGTATAGTGCTCATTCAAGAAAATCCTCGTATTTTTTCAGCCCGACTTTTCAGAAACGCTTCATCTGGCCGTCCCCTGATTGGAGGCGGAGTGAACCTCGTTTATCCGGATCCCGCGAGGTCACGTTCGGTTAAACGAGATCCCCGAGGAGGAGGTGCAGCAGCGGATTTGTTCATGAAACTCCGAGCGTGCGTTACCGCATGAATGAAGTGACGTCATTGTGCGTACAGGAGATAATTTGCAAATTTGCATCATCAGGGCTTCTGAGGGTTTTTGCGCGGTGACTTTTTTATATTTCTCGTTCTCCAATTTTTCTCATTCTATACATGTGAAAAAATCGTACTGTAGTAGTTTGGGGGAATGAAAGTCTAATTAATGAGATTTTTTAATTCTTTAGCTAGACGAGAACTCTCGTGGCGCGGAGCAGCGGTTGTCGCGGCCAGGTCATTATTTCTGGAGCGTTTCCGTCAGGTGCTTCGCGAGGTTGTATTGACGGCTTGTTGTTTAT
>NC_087165.1:24196011-24226011 GCF_035594125.1 Scylla paramamosain
TTTTAAGAGAAAGGATAATGACAGGAGTGACAATGCCAACAACAACCAACATAAATGATAACGTTTATAATGATGCGATGATTATGATGATGATGATGACAACGATAATAATAATAATAATAATAATAATAATAATAATAATAATAATAATAATAATAATAATAATAATAATAGCAAGTAGTACGTAACAAGAGGTAATATTAAGGAAAGGTAATTCGTCATGGAGTTAGCGTAATCTGCTATTCAACATGGAATCGCAGTTTTACCAGCATCTCATTAAAGACAGATATCTTTTAAGAGAAATCTGAAGCCGTAAGGTAAATGTCTACCATAATTCTGGAAAGTGAAATATAATGGTGGTGGGTGTCATCAACTGCTGAGGGCTGTTCATAGCTGGTGAGGGCAATGATTGTTATGTGTGTGTGTGTGTGTGTGTGTGTGTGTGTGTTGTGGAGAATAATATGTTTTAATATGTTTGGATAACTGTGTCTTAGTTTTTCAGGTTCTCTCTCTCTCTCTCTCTCTCTCTCTCTCTCTCTCTCTCTCTCTCTCTCTCTCTCTCTCTCTCTCTCTCTCTCTCTCTCTCTCTCTCTCTCTCTCTCTCTCTCTCTCATTCCCTCTCTTCCTCAGTCATTCCCTCCCTCCCTCCCTCCCTCTCCATTCCACGCAGCACGTCTCCATCACTCCATCACTGGTATAGCGCGTCGCCTCATCATTTTCTTATTACCATGTCCTTCTCTCATCCCGCCACTGCAACCTAATCCCTATGTATCCCTCATCCTCTCCACCATCAAAAATCTCCCCCCCACACCTCCCCGCTTCGAGGTCTCCGCCGTCAGCTCTTCCGCCCCCTTCCCGCCACTCATATTACACCTGCCGCTCGTGATTACCGCACACCGCACCGTACTTCGCGACGGAGCCCTTTGGACGAAGGCAGACTGATTATAGATAAAGCAACAACATTCTAATATTTATGTGGTGCTCTTTGGGTCCTCTTTTTCTTCTTCTTTCGTCTCTCTCTCTCTCTCTCTCTCTCTCTCTCTCTCTCTCTCTCTCTCTCTCTCTCTCTCTCTCTCGCTCTCGCTCTCGTTATTGTTATTATTATTGATTTCTAGTGAAGCTTTTCGATAATTATGATGTCGGTGGGTATTTATGATGTATCTGTATTAATTTTGCTTCCTTCGTATTTGTTTCGTAACTAAAAGAAAGAAAAAATGACGCACCGGTTCATTCTTTCTTGTATTTATTCTCGGTTTTCTTCGCCTGTCTTTGAATGCGCAGTACGTGTATTAATGTCTGATTTATTTATTTATTTATTTATTTATTTATTTATTTTATTTGTTTATTTATTTTTTTGAGGGGGAGGTGGGGGCTTAATTACCCATTTTTAGTACCAGTTCATCTCCATTTGAAGAGTCTGTAGTCTTTGCCAGCTAGTATCTTTTCCGTAAGCTCGTGTGTTTTGGCAGGCGTGCGTTGTAGTGGTAAAGGTCTAGCTTATTTTTCAGTCCAGATGCAAGGATTATTTTTCCAATTTAATTATCGTGTTATATTTCTCGTGTATTTAAAGTATTAAGGGATCGGATATGAAACAAACCTGTAGCGCGCCCTTCCACACACACACCCAGAGAGAGAGAGAGAGAGACTGGAAGAAGGGGGAAAAATAAAAGTAAGGAATTTCACCTCAGAAGTTATAAACACTTGAAAAGAAAATGGCGAATGGCCGCTGTGTTCTCCCGCCGAGCTGCAGGCAAATGAAAAGTATCGTAATGGCGGAAGATTGATCTGTGTGTGTGTGTGTGTGTGTGTGTGTGTGTGTGTGTGTGTGTGTGTGTGTGTGTGTGTGTGTGTGTGTGTGTGTGTGTGTCAGTCTGTCTTTGTCTGTCTGTCTGGCTGTGTCTTCTCCATCAGCAAGTTCCTTATTTTTTGCCATATGTTAGCGTGATAAGTACATATATTTTGCATCCTTTGATTTACTTGTTGTATTGCGTATAAGCTGCCTCGGGATGGCCGTGTATCTGCGTGTGTTGTCTTATATAACTGCAGATGTATTTCCGAACTATTTTTATTATTATTATTATTATTACGTATATGTCTAACTAACGACTTTTTTTATTTCCTTTCTGTTTTAAAGTTATTCGTAATACGTTTGTTTTTTGTTCATTGTGCTTGTTAAAGTATTATTTCTACTATTACCACTACTACTACTACTATTACTACTACTACTACTACTACTACTACTACTACTACTACTACTACTACTACTACTACTACTACTACTGCTACGTCATTGTACGAGGGTACGTATATGTGTGTGTTTGTGCTGTATCACGCCTTCACTTTACCCATGACGCCCTGGCCTGATGGAGTCATTAGCTCACTGAGGACATTACTTGCTGCAGATGGGCGGAAAAAAATAAAAAAAAGTTATGTACCGTGTGGCTCGTAAAATTTCAGCGAATATATTTTTTCATAGTCTTCATTTTTCGTTCTGATCGGCGCCATTGTTTTTTTCTTATATGTGGTGTAGTTGAATCAAACCATCTATATATCTTTGCCATTTATACATGTACAGATATAATTCTCTCTCTCTCTCTCTCTCTCTCTCTCTCTCTCTCTCTCTCTCTCTCTCTCTCTCTCTCTCTCTCTCTCTCTCTCTCTCTCTCTCTCTCTCTCTCTCTCTCTCTCTCTCTCTCTCTCTCTCTCTCTCTCGAACACAACACAACACAACACAACACGGGTCTTATTCTGCATCATTTCTACAGCTCCCACCACTTTTACATTGTGCCCGTATTTTTCATCCATGCCACATGCCTGCATTAAAATGTATTAAAGCCAATCCAGACCTATTAATAATGTAGCAAGTCCCGCTCTCGCTCTCCGTCGGATATTTCAGAGGCATCATACGCAGCGGAAATACGTAATGGATGGATGTATTTTTTTTATATCCCTCTAGTATTTTTTTTTATGCTATATTTCTTTCCGTTTGACAGGGAGAGATTAAAACGTGGATGAATGATGGGGGGAAAAAATGAGCGCTAAAAATGGCCAATTATCGGGAATCGTGGAAAGATCTGTGAGTATTTTGTGCAGAGATTATGAAAACTGTGTGCTGCTGCCGCCGTTGTGTGTGTGTGTGAGAGAGAGAGAGAGAGAGAGAGAGAGAGAGAGAGAGAGAGAGAGAGAGAGAGAGAGAGAGAGAGAGAGAGAGAGAGAGAGAGAGAGAGAGAGAAAGAGAGATTCGTAAGATATTCAAGGGTCACTCATTATTACCTTTCTATGTCTCTTTTATCTTCCATTTCGTTGCATTTCCTTGACTCATTACTTTACCACTTTCTAGTTCATTGCTCACTTAAAAAGAGTGACAGTTTCCTTTGATACTCTCTGGATTTTGATGCATTGGCGTCAAAGCGACAAGTACACACACACACACACACACACACACACACACACACACACACACACACACACACACACACACACACACACACACACACACACACACACACACACACACACACACACACACACACACACACACACACACACACAGAGAGAGAGAGAGAGAGAGAGAGAGAGAGAGAGAGAGAGAGAGAGAGAGAGAGAGAGAGAGAGAGAGAGAGTTCCCTACAGGTGATTTCGGTGGTGCTGCTCTTCGTGTCCAGGTGTAGTGTGTGTGGACAGGTGAGTGCGGCAGTCCTCCTTTATTATTAGTGTGTATCTATATTTTTCTGCAGTCACTTTTATATCTAATACTTCACCTTAATTATTTCTCCTATTCCTGCTCGCCTTTTTTTTTTTCCGCCATGCTCCAAAGAGAAAAGGAAGGCAGTTAATTATTAGAGTTTCTACGAAGCCACGGCAGGTTAATGACAAGTATGTAATTGCAATCAAGTGTGTGATAAGTAGATGAGGTTGATAAAAGTAAGTAGGTAAAAGTAGGTACAGCAGACAGTTACTCGTTAGGTAAAGGGACCGGGAGTGTTGTTAGGGTGGCTGGGAATAGACCGAAGGCGGCAGTCACATATGAACGGCAAAGATTCCAGTATTTTTTATTTATTTATTTATTCATTTTTTATATTATCTTGTTGTAGATTCGTTGAATTTAATGATAATGGTAGAGGTGGTGGTGGTGGTGGTGGTGATGGTGGTGGTGGTGGTGTAGCAAGGTTACATTTTTGTCATTAGCCATTATCATTACACTTATATAAATGTATCTTGGGTGATGGAATTTTGATTGTGGAATTATTAATCTGCAGCCACAAATAAGTTAGTATAAGTTTTGGTCTGCGTGTCTTCATTACTCTCCCGCTCTGTCCGTGTATCTACCTATATCACTTGTATGGATTTTAAATAGTTGTTTGTTCCTTTATTTCACATCCACTGTTTATTCCTTCATCCCGCATTCACTCGCCGTCAATTTCAGTCCTCACCAAAATGTTATCTTGTAATTCTCCTTCGCCGACGTCCTGAACAATAACAACACATGTATAATTTCCTCAGTTCTCATTTTCCATCGCTGACGTCCTTAATAACAATAATAACAAGTATCTCCCTCGTCTTCTATCACACAGAGTCAGAAATCCGGTAGGCTGCATTCCTACGTTCGCTTCCAGTGGGCTTTTGTGTTTTTCCCACAGTCTGATGTCTTCTGATCTGCTCACAGTCTGGTAACAAAGCTTGCAAATTGTACATTCCTAGATCAGAGGAAGTTAAGATTGACCTGACCTAACTTAGTATAACCTAATCAAACTTAATTAACTTAATCTAACGTAATCTAACTTAACCTAACTTAACTTAATCTAACCTAATCTAACTTAACGTAACTTTGCTTCACCTGACTTAACTTAGCCTAATTTAATCTATCCTAATCTAACCTAAACGTTTAATGCAAGAGGGTGTGGTATGCCACTTAACTGCTAGCCAAGACTGTACCTCGAGAAATACCCGCACCCTGGATCATTCAGTCTGTCATTACAGTCATACACTCAAACTTTTCCTCAAATCATGGAACTTTCCCTCCCGGTCCGTGATGTTTCCTGTAAATGTTATCTTATCCCTTCCTTTTTTTTTCTCTCCATTTTTTCATTGTTCCCTTTTCTTCCTATCTCCAGCTAAGGGCCTCTCGTTTTTTATTTATTTATTTATTTATTTTTTTTCATTTGTGGTTTCAGTTTTTCTTAACCCTTCATTCGTCCATTTTTGTTCACGTTTTTGTTTCGCAATGATCTCTCTCTCTCTCTCTCTCTCTCTCTCTCTCTCTCTCTCTCTCTCTCTCTCTCTCTCTCTCTCTCTCTCTCTCTCTCTCTCTCTCTCTCTCTCTCTCTCTCACATTTCTTTCTGCTACGTACCTTTTTCCCTAAATTTTCCTCGATTTCCTTTTTAATTTCTTCGCGCATTTGTCCTTTTTCTCGTTTTATCTTTTTCTTCTTTCCTGTCTCTTTGCTTTCTTCGTTTCCTTCTTTATCATAGCTTATATTTTCTCTCTCTCTCTCTCTCTCTCTCTCTCTCTCTCTCTCTCTCTCTCTCTCTCTCTCTCTCTCTCTCTCTCTCTCTCTCTCTCTCTCTCTCTCTCTCTCTCTCTCTCTCTCTCTCTCTCTCTCTCTCTCTCTCTCTCTCTCTCTCTCATATTTCGTTCTGTTTCATATATATTTTTTTCTAAGATTTCACATTATTTTTCCTCTTTTCTTGCCGGGTGTCAATTTTTTCCCTTGACTTTTCCCTTCTTTCCCTTTTCCAGGTTTTCTTAACTTCTATCGCTTTCTTTCCCTTGGTCATTATATTTTATTTATTGGTCTTCGTATCAATCCTCTGATTCCTCTTTCTTTGTCGTTATTTCCACTGTGCTATGCTATGATAGTCTCTCTCTCTCTCTCTCTCTCTCTCTCTCTCTCTCTCTCTCTCTCTCTCTCTCTCTCTCTCTCTCTCTCTCTCTCTCTCTCTCTCTCTCTCTCTCTCTCTCTCTCTCTCTCTCTCTCTCTCTCTCTCTCTCTCTCTCTCTCTCTCTCTCTGTAATCCCCTTAAAAGCCCTCCGCCCCCCAACCCAGACATTATCATTGCCACACAAACTCTGCAACAATTACAGTAAAATTACACTTCCCAGGAGGCCGAGACTTAGAGAGAGAGAGAGAGAGAGAGAGAGAGAGAGAGAGAGAGAGAGAGAGAGAGAGAGAGAGAGAGAGTAAAAGTCAGTGGTAAAAGGTTAGGAACATGTAAAGAGATAGACAGACACAGATGAGATGTATGACGGAACTGGAGTTTGTGATTGGCAGCCTCACTAGCCACAGGTAAAGTAGTAATGTGAGGTGTATCTCTCTCTCTCTCTCTCTCTCTCTCTCTCTCTCTCTCTCTCTCTCTCTCTCTCTCTCTCTCTCTCTCTCTCTCTCTCTCTCTCTCTCTCTCTCTCTCTCTCTCTCTCCGTCGGTTCGTCCACCCAGCCATCTGCCTACCTACCTAACTTTTGCTGCCTCTTCTCTCCCTTCCCCCTCCTCCCAATTACTTTCTACACTGCAATCCCCCTCCTCTGCGTGTCGGCCTCTCATTTTCTCTGCTGCTCCCTCCTCCCTCTCCTACTGTTCCTTCCTCCATTACACACACACACACACACACACACACACACACACACACACACACACACACACACACACACACACAGTCAGTACACTCAGGCAAAGAGAAACAGCGTAGTGATTCAGCTTACAATAATTTCCTCATTTTCCCCTCGTCCCCGAGATGGCGGCTTTATCGGTGCAAGATTTTTTCCTGCGTTGTGTAATCTGCTTAACCAGCCCTCGCCCTGACTGGAGTGTGTGTGTGTGTGTGTGTGTGTGTGTGTGTGTGTGTGTGTGTGTGTGTGTGTGTGTGTGTGTGTGTGTGTAGGTAGGTAGGTAGGTAGCGTTTCTTTGTTGTTTTGTCCTGTCTGTTCATGTGTTGTTTGTTGTTGTTGTTGTTGGTGGTGGTGGGTGGTGGTTGTGGTGGTGGTGGTGGTGGTGGTGATGTGGTGGTATGTCGGATATTTTTTTAGCTTTTTATCTTGGTTATTATTGTATCTGTTGTTGTTGTTGTTGTTACTGCTGTTGTTGTTGTTGTTGTTGTTGTTGTTGTTATTGTTGTTGTTGTTGTTGTTGTTGTTGTTGTTATTATTATTATTATTATTATTATTATTATTATTATTATTATTATTATTATTATTATTTTCTCTCTCTCTCTCTCTCTCTCTCTCTCTCTCTCTCTCTCTCTCTCTCTCTCTCTCTCTCTCTCTCTCTCTCTCTCTCTCTCTCTCTCTCTCTCTCTCTCTCTCTCTCTCTCTCTCTCTCTCTCTCTCTCTCTCGTGTGTGTGTGTGTGTGTGTGTGTGTGTGTGTGTGTGTGTGTGTGTGTGTGTGTGTGTGTGTGTGTGTGTGTGTGTGTGTGTGTGTGTGTGCAAGCTTTCCCCACTCGTTGTCGTGACTTGTAGCGGTGTTTGGCGCCTAAATAACACACCGTCGCCGTTGTGTGTTTGTGTGTGTTTGTGTGTCCTTCGCTAGCAAACGTCAAGACAAGAGCTTAGTCAACAACAACAGTAGCTACAAATACGACAACAACAACAACAACAATAACACACGTACACAAAACGCTCCCCAGTTGAGAGAGAGAGAGAGAGAGAGAGAGAGAGAGAGAGAGAGAGAGAGAGAGAGAGAGAGAGAGAGAGAGAGAGAGAGAGAGAGAGAGGATATAAAAAAAGTTCCTTCTATTTGACCGACCGTTCACAGCTGTAATTACCTGCGCTAAAAACTCAGGTGGATGAAGTGTAAGCCTTTCTGTCCATCTGTCTGTCTGTCCGTCTGTCTTGACGTTTTTCAAGCAGCCGACACGAGGAGGACCGATAAGCCGATTCCAGCAAGTAATTTTCTGATTCTGTCCATGTGATTGTGAAAGGCGGAGAGAGAGAGAGAGAGAGAGAGAGAGAGAGAGAGAGAGAGAGAGAGAGAGAGAGAGAGAGAGAGAGAGAGAGAGAGAGAGAGAGAGAGAGAGAGAGAGAGAGCAGAATGTATTTACTTTGATGTTTTCTTGTTTTTGTTATTTGTATGCGTATTAAGTATTTGATGTTCATGTTTTTTCTTATGGCTTGTAATGTCGCTTTTTGTTTGCTTTCGAGAAAAGGTACACTAGATGGGGGTAGAAGAGTAGGAAGTAAAGAATAGGATAAGAAAAGATGTCGATGAAATAGAAAAAAAAAAAACAGATTTAAAGGATTTGCAGATGGATGTGAGAGGAAAATGTTTTGGTGGCTTTCCTTTTTTTTTTTATTTTTATTTATATATTTTTTTTCCAGCGATATTTGGGGTTGTGGTGGTGGTGGTGGTAGTTAGTGGAAGTGCTGTCATGTTGTTGGCTTTGGTGTTGGTGGAAGTGGTGGTGATAAAAGTGCTATAGTGTTCTGGTGTTGGTGGTGATGCTCGTTAGTGTAGTGTAGTGAAAGTGTAGTGAAAGTGTTATCATGCTTTTGGTGTCCGTGAAAGTGATGATGATGATAGTGTTACAGTGTTTTGGTGATGATAATGGTTTTCGCAATGGTGATGGTGAGATTACTGTGTTTTGTGTAGTGTCTGCTGGTGGTGATAATGAAGATACTTGTGTTCGTATTGTTGGTGTTATTGACGGAGACGGTGACGGAGGCGGGTATGCGTCAGAGAGGGTAGTGGAGGCGGTGCGCTGCTGCTACTAAGTCTCCTCAGCGTGGGGCGGCAGCGGCTCAGGTCTGCAACACCATGACGCCAAATCTGTTTGATACCATTTTAACGAGGTGAAGTCCGACGGTTCTCTCTCTCTCTCTCTCTCTCTCTCTCTCTCTCTCTCTCTCTCTCTCTCTCTCTCTCTCTCTCTCTCTCTCTCTCTCTCTCTCTCTCTCCTGCACTTGTTTTCTATATATCATCGCTCGTCTTCAGTCACAGCCATTTTGTACCTTAATTTCCAGTGTTTGTTACACGTTATCTCCTCCATCACATTATTATTAGACATCAATTGTACTTGACACTATCTCCGCCACATTGCTCTTTATGCATCTTTGTATCTCGCAGCTCTACGTATGTATGCATCCTCAGGTAATTGCCCTGCGCTTCTTTTGTCATATCTTCCTTTTTCTATTTGACGACTTATCTCTTACATTGCCCGTTCCCTTCCTTAGTGTACACGGCGCTCCATCACATTCTTTTTTTTTTTTTTTTTTTTTTACCGTTTTCGATCGTATTTTAACACAGCGTTACGCATTTACATAATCTTCACGTGGTACACAACGCTGGACGCATCTAACACACACACACACACACACACACACACACACACACACACACACACACACACACACACATGCACGCCACTATATACCATTATCTCCACGTCTTGCAACACCACCCACAACACTTTACCCATCCGTGCCCAGCGCCAGCACCAGCACACCCTGCACTCCCTCCCACACCCTCACACGCACATCACCCACCCTCCTGCCCATGTATCCTTCTACCCACCCACCCACCCACACTCACACCCACTCTCCCAAACACCACTTTATCCAAATAACATTGCAACCTATTTTAGCACCAGCCCCGTCGTCCCTATCCCGTCCCCATCGCCTGCTCCCTCCCAGCACCACCTCGCCTGCCATGCCTCGCCTCCCTTCCTGTTAATGGTTAATGGCGACTCCCTGAATAACCCTACATTTGTGCCTCATGTGTGTTTACATTATACATTGCCGGGTCCGACGGCCGCCATTACCCGCAGTGAATTATGGAGCGAGGCAACCGTGAGTGTTGTTTGACTTAATTATGCTTCTTGCTTGTGTTGGACTCCGCGCCGGGCCTTAATTTGGCGGGGCTGTAATGATGCATAGGTGATTATAGAGGCAAGTCCCTACTGGATGAGGCAGGCTGAGGGAGTGTGAGGGGCGGAGCAGCACCGCACTCCCAATGTACATGAGGGAGCTGCACCTCACACACACACACACACACACACACACACACACACACACACACACACACACACACACACACACACACACACACACACACACACACACACACACCGCTAAGGGGTGATGTAGGTATGTATTGTGCAACATCACTCGTCCGGTGGCTGTGTGGTGTGGGTGAGGGGTGGTTGGGTAGTAGGGTTGGGGAGAGGAAGGAAAAGTGGTTGGGGTGAGGATGAGATGTAACAACCAAGGGGAGAGAAATGGCGGAGAGGAAAACTATAGGTAGGTTGGAAATCACAAGGGTATAGGAGCAGCGAGGGGTGGGGTACATGGTGTGATGGGGAGACGAGGTGAAGGGACAGGCCTGCATGAAATGTAAGAATGGTTATTTTTCTAACTTTGAAAAGTGTTGATAAAGAGGACTAACTGCACACCAGATGCGAGGCAGCGATTGGTCGGGCAGAAGTTGTGACAATGGCCCACAAATTGAACGTTCCTATTAGCAAAAATGTCAAGTATTTAATAAAAAGTACTTTGATTTTCACCTTCAAAGTGAAGCAGGTGGCCGCCGTGCTACCTGGCGGCGGCGGCAGCGGCGGCGCGAGGCAGCCTGTGTTCCGCTATTCTCCGCCGCTCGCTCGCGCCCAAAATAAAAATCCTGCTTGACGAGTTGGCTAAAGGGCGAGGGCGGGCTGGCGGCTTTGGGCTGGTTTGGGCCTTGGGGCGTCCTGCAGGTAGGGCCACTAGCGCCTCCCCCGCTGCGCGTTCACCGCCACCTTAGGGAGGCATACTGAGCGGCAAAATAAAAATTAATGTGGCATCAGTCCGCTTAACTGATAACACCGTATATCCGCCTCCGGAAGGAAAACTGAAACTTTTGACAGCGCGGCACCGAGGCCTCCCACCGGACACCCGAGGGGCCGGGGGAGCCACGCCACTGGAAGCGAGAGAGCGCGGATACCGGAGGTTACCCGATGGAGTGTGTGTTGGTGGCGCTCTTGGTATTAGGAGCGAGACACAGGCGTGACAAGGGGGCCCCACGCCCGCCACAAAGGCTCCGGGCGACAAAGTGACATCCTCAGAGCGCGACGGGAGTCAAGGGCGCCAGGGTGACAACAGGAGAGGCGGGTGTATGGGCGGGCGGCGGGGGAAGGCAGGAGGGTGGTTGAAAAGTCACATGAAAAGTTTGAGGAATTGAGTAGGTAAAGGAGAGAAGTGAAATGAAGGAGTGATGTAGGAAAGGAATTGTGAAGGGAAGGACAAGTTGGAAAAGTGATAGTTAACGTTACAGTGAAAAACTAAGTAGAGATTGTAAACGGGAAGAAAATGTAAATAATAAGATGACTATGGAATGTGTGTGCGCTTCAACGCCTGCATACACACACACACACACACACACACACACACACACACACACACACACACACACACACACACACACACAAAGGTATGGGCACAACTATTCATATACTCGTAGGTTGAACAAGAGCAATTAGAAACAGGGACACAGGAAGGAATTAAAGTATAAGCTGGAAGAGAGAGAAGAACGTGAGGCGGAGGAACGGGTGGGCGGCAGAGGGAAGGGGTGAGAGGCGAATGCGGGTGTAGGCCTAATGAGGCGCAGGTGTGTGTGTGCGTGTGTATGTTTGAGGTGATGAGATTAACTTCTTGTCTAGGCACGCTCCAATCCGCTTGTTTGAAAGGCGGCGGTGCTGTCTGCCTGTCCCTGAGCTGGCGGTAATAGAGGTGGTGGTGTTGATGGTGTATGCTCCTCTTACCACTATTCAGAAAGTAGCAGTGGAAGTGAGGATTTTTTTTTTTTTTTTTTGTGGCACTGAATTTTTCCGGCGATGTGTGTGTGGCTTTGGTGGTGGTGATGTTGGTGATGCTTGTGATGTTGAAAGGGTTTGGTGGATATTGCGACGCAGGCACGGGTCTATTCTTCATTGTTTCGTTCTTTTTCACGCATACCCGGCTCACCAGTCAAGTTTGGAGAGAAATGCCGCACGGTTAATTCCGATGTGTTATTTCCTTTGAGATATACTGTTATTATTATTGTTATTCATATTTGTTACTCTAAAAAAATTCTTTTCCCTCTTTCACCTCCTCTTCCTTTTCTTTTTCTTCTTTCTTTCTTGTTCTTCTTGTTCTTCTTGTTCTTGTTCTTCTTGTTCTTGTTCTTGTTCTTCTTCTCCGTATTGTTGTTGCACATTATTATTATTATTGTTGTTGTTGTTGTTGTTGTTGTTGATGATGATAATAATAGTAATGATAATGGTGATAATAATAATAATAATAATAATAATAATAATAATAATAATAATAATAATAATAATGAATCTGGAACAACAACACGAACAACAACAAGGATTATATCATCGTATTTCACGAGGCGAAGATTCTACTGCCATTTTCTCTCTACGCTTCCCGCTACCAAAGGGTTAGGTCGCGTCACAGCTCGCTCGCCCTCGCTCGAGTGTGTCTGTGATGTGTGTGTGTGTGTGTGTGTGTGTGTGTGTGTGTGTGTGTGTGTGTGTGTGTGTGTGTGTGTGTATGTGTGTGCGGATCCGGTACATTCATTCATACGGTAATTGTAAAAAAAGATGAACGCTAAAGCCACTATTTCATCAGATATCTTCAAACAAGTATCGTCACTTCCCGCACGTCCCTCCATGTGCTCCTCTTCCTGTTTTATGCGTGATATCTGACTTATTTAACGCTCTAAAGTTGTCTGCCACTGTTACCCTCTCGCGATCCTGGTGGAGGAAACTTTTTGTCTTTTATTTTATTCCTTTCAGTTTCCTGTTCATAAGTGATTCAGTATCATTCGTCCTTTCGTTACCTTCCATATTTAAGCTTTAAAACGCGGTGTATTCCTATTTATTTAAGTTTCGTGAGATGTAGACACCTCCGAAATATGAGGAGTCCGTGTGATCTAATATAACTACTTTGCGTTTTAGAACTCATTTAATTTTTTTCCTTTTTTGTTAGGGAACTGTATTTCAACTGACTTCTTTAATTTATTTTCATGGCCTTTTACCCCTTCATGGTGTAACTTGTAATTGGGAGTCATGGGTTTGTGTTGCTCATCCGCATGTTAACGTATTCTGAGACTTTTTTTAATGGACAGCGAGTAGCAAGCAATAAACAAAGCTTAGATGTGAAGGAAAACGGTTTTGCGTAAGAGTTTAGATTCATATATATTTCTTTCGGGTGCTTTCGTTATAGTCGCCACAGTGGATCACACGCTTCAAACTTACTCTCCCTTATGCGTCTTTTGTTAAATTCGTCACTCATCATCCTTCTCTGCATCCATAAACGTTATCTTAGGTCTTCCTTCCTTTCTCCTGTAGGTTTATGTATCCATGATACAACAGTGGACTGGGTACTTAGGGTTCGCCGTGGACAGTCACCCGTAAGACATCAGTCCAATTTAACATCAGTCACGCAGAACCTGAACGAAGACTTCTACGTTCAGTGAGAATAACTGCAGGCATGCATGACCATTTTTGGCACAGAACTGGTGATGTATTCACGAGGTTTACTATAAGGACTACTCATCGAAACAGACATCTCCAGCAACAGGTGCAGTCGTGATCACAAGCGGAGTAACCTGCTGCACTCACCTCACCTTTTCTTCAGCGTCCTCGCACGTTCTTAAGTTCTCTGATCTGCTGACACTCTATTGATGGATTCTTAGCAGACCAGAGAACTTAAGGTTGAAGAGAAAAAAATCTTAAGCACAGGGAAGGGGAGTGCGACGTGTTACTCGACCTCTGACCAGGACTGCACAGAGACAGTCGCTGCTGGGGAAGGACTGTCGCCTCCAAGCACGTATTTTAATCACCGACTTGATTCATTGATATTGATATTTATTTATGCATTTTCACATTTGCGTCTTATAGTTTTTTTGCGAAGGTCTATTTTGATACAAAGCAACACCATTTTTATGTGAGTGTTTCTCTGTGCATATTTTATAACAAGACCGTATTTTTTGCTGCGCCGATTAACTGTCTCCCCACGCAGACGTTATTTCATCGGTCATTAAATATGGAAACAGTATCAATAATTAATTTTGATTCAGCATGAAGACTGTCAGATTATTAAAAATGGAAGATGTGCACGTGATATATCTAGAGGCGAGGATTGTGTGTGTGTGTGTGTGTGTGAGAGAGAGAGAGAGAGAGAGAGAGAGAGAGAGAGAGAGAGAGAGAGAGAGAGAGAGAGAGAGAGAGAGAGAGAGAGAGAGAGAGAGAGAAACAATGCAGTACACATCGTGGCTCCCCCGCTGCGCTGTGCTGTGTTGTTTTGTCTCATGCTTGGTTATTGTGTTGTGAATGTTTCATGGCAGTCATGTATTGTTGATGACCCGCTTCATGCATTTATTGGCCTCTGTGTTGATTTGTCCCGACATGTGGCTCCTTAGTATTGAACTACACAGAAGAAATCATACTCTTATTGTCGCTGCCACCTCCGCCATTCACTACTACTACTACTACTACTACTACTACTACTACTACTACTAACAATAATAATAATAGCAGACGTTCCAGTACTGTCAACACACAAGCTCAAAGAAAACAGCACATTTTGACATGACGTGCCGAAACAATTTAGGAGAGGGAGATAGAGAGCGGGCGAGAGTCGAAAAAAAAAAGTCGCACTATTTTGCTCTATACACTTTCCCGACAGTTCAGGAAGACCGCGTCCATAAACATTTCACCACCGCCACCGCCGTCGCTCTGAGGTTGCGGCCGGCCAAAGTATAAACATTTAACCAACATTATTTCATACCTCTACCACCACCACTACCATATATATATATATATACACAGTAACTTTTTTTTACTTATTTTTTTTTTTTTTTTATACCACCACCACCACCACCACTACCACCACCACCACCACCACCACCACCACCACGTCCTAAACTAAACCTTTTCGGACACTTTTTACAACATAATAAATTAATTACTCCCTTCCTCGCCGGGCATTTTAGCGGGACAAGCAAGCATTTTAAAGCCGCCGCTGCAGGAATAGTTTTGGCGACGCACAGGTCACTATTTTCGTGCTGTGAAGGAAGTGTCCCGGGGGAGCCAAGGGGGAGGGATTTTTAGTGGACTTGGAAAAACATAGAGGATGAGTAGAGAGCGAGGGAGGAGGGAGGCGTGGGAAGGGTATAGGATAGGTAAGATAAAATGAAGGAAGGGAAGGGAAGGATTAGGGTTGATGGGTAAGGAAGATAAGGGAAGGAAGGGAAGAGGCTATATGTGGACGGGTGATGAAGGGTAGATGAGGCAAGGGAAGGGGAAGAGAGATTAGATAAGACTAGAGGAAGATGAAGGGAGGTGAGTGAAGGAGAGATGGAAAGGTAATGTAAGGGAAGAGCAGGGGAGAGTGTAATGGGAGTGGGAAGAGACAGGGAAATGGAAGGCGACTAGGATTGATGGATGAGGAAGGTAAGGGAAGGAAAAGGGAGGAGATTTCAGGACACAGATTCTACTGGCTGGTTATATTTCCGTCTTTTGCGACAGGACGAAAAATGTTGCCGGATGATTTTTATTTTGGTTCTGCTTTTTTTTTTCTTTTCTTTTCCCTTTTTTTTTATCCCTTTTTTCCGGGTGTTAGTGGACGTGATGGACAGGGAGAAGAGGATAGTTGTCTTTGCTACTCTGATAATGCTTTCTTAGTGGCCTCCCGTCCTGAGTGGCTGTACCTGTCTACCAGCCTACCTATCTACATGATTGTAACTCTTGCCTTGTTTCCAGTTATGTTTTTTCATTTGTTATTTTATCTACTTGTGTATCCAATTAAGTGGTTGGTTGATTTGATACTTGGTTGCTTGGTTGGTTTGGTACTTGTCTATTTAAAAGGTTACTTAGTTGTTTGGTGGCCGGTTAATTAGTTAGTTGATTGATTAAAAGTTAGTTGGCCTATGGGCTGGTTAATTATTCATTTGGCTGGTTGGTTGCTTAGTAAGTTACTTAGTTGCGTGGTTAGTTCACTGGCTGTTTACATAGTTAGCTAGCTAGTGTGCTAATGTGTAGGTTTCTTAATTTATAGGTTTCTGAGCTTCTGAGTTTATAGGTTGGGGAGTTTCGTATCACGCATGTTTTTTTTTTTTTGTTCAAATGTTTCTTCCGTTCCGTCCAGAGTCGATGTTTTCCTCATTTTTTCCTTAACTAAGCCACAGACAAAATGCTTTAGTCTTTAGTCACTTTTTTGTGTATATTACTAAAGAAGAGTTGTTGGAGTGGCTCTTTATTTATTAATTTATTTTTAGAACGAAGACCTTCAGTATTTCTGGAGAAGCAGAGTTGCTGAATGTCACTTCAGGACAGGAAACAGGAATAATAATAAATAAATAAATAAACAGTGACATAAGGAGAGGTGCTGAGGGGACGCATCACTGTGTTCAGTTCCTGAGGCGTCGTAATGCCCAGCGCTTGAGTTTGGAAGGACTTTTGGAAGTTATGGCAAGGTGGGAAATATAGGAAAGTAAAGTAAACTGCTGCAAATTTACGTAGGATCATTAATTTAATTACTAGTAGTTTTGGTTGTGTTGCTGTTGTTGTTATTGTCGTTGATGCTGTTAGAGTTTTTATTATTACTACTACTACTACTTGTGTATTACAGTATTGCGTATACAATAGTTATTATTACTTTTTTTGTGATAATACGGTAATACAGCAGTAATTGTATATAAAGGCACATTCTCTCTCTCTCTCTCTCTCTCTCTCTCTCTCTCTCTCTCTCTCTCTCTCTCTCTCTCTCTCTCTCTCTCTCTCTCTCTCTCTCTCTCTCTCTCTCCGTGAATTTTGAGCGCGCGAGCACGCTCACGCAGAAAATGGATTGGCAGGAAATATTTTTATTACATTGTATCGGGGATGGCAATAATAGTGACCATGGTAGTAGTGGTGGTGGTGGTGGTGGTGATGGTGGTGGTGGTGGTGGTGGTGGCGACTCGAGTTAGGGAGACACCCGTACATAGTTTTCAGCATATTTTTTGTTGGTAGTCTTCTTTCTTCATCGCCAGGTAAAACGTAGTAAGCACAAAAGAAGAAGAAGAAGAAGAAGAAGAAGAAGAAGAAGAAGAAGAAAAGAGGAGGAGGAGGAGGAGGAGGAGGAGGAGGATCAGAGGTATTGGTCCTATCTTTCTCTCTCTTCAACGCGTCATGTTAGTCTTTTCTTTCATATGTAAACCTTCGATGCCATCTACCCCCCCTCCATCCTCTCTCTCTCTCTCTCTCTCTCTCTCTCTCTCTCTCTCTCTCTCTCTCTCTCTCTCTCTCTCTCTCTCTCTCTCTCTCTCTCTCTCTCTCTCTCTCTCTCTCTCTCTCTCTCTCTCTCTCTCTCTCTCGTCTTGCTTTTCTTATACCTTCCTTCTGGTGCTCCATCTTTTCGAACACGACGAAGATGAAAGATAGACATTTCCCTCCTCTCTTTCCCTCTCCCTCCTCTCTCCCTCCCTCCCTCCTTCCCTCCTTCCCTCCCTTCTCTGCCTCTCTTGCCGCCCTCCTCAGACTCAGTCGCCGGAAACAGGAAAAAATTGGGGCCGAGCTGCGACCAATCCCCTTGTGAGGCTCCTCGGCGGATTCCTCTTTCGCCCCTTTGACCCGGCCCATCCTATCTCTCCCTCCCTCCTTCCCTCCCCTCCCCTCTCCCCCTAGCCTCCCATGCCCCTTCCTCTTCACCACTACCACCAATACTCCGCCGGCATCTCCCTTCCCTAGTCTCTCTCTCTCTCTCTCTCTCTCTCTCTCTCTCTCTCTCTCTCTCTCTCTCTCTCTCTCTCTCTCTCTCTCTCTCTCTCTCTCTCTCTCTCTCTCTCTCTCTCTCTCTCTCTCTCTCTCTCGTCGTTGTATCTCCTCTGTAGCTTCCGCCGACCACTCTCAGTCTTTCCAATCCCTCCACAAACTGCCTGTTTTCTCGCCTCAAAAGTCTTCCTTCCTTCCACTCTTCTCTTCCTTCCGTCCCTCCTGCCCCTTCGCCTCTTTCTTCCTCGTCCCTTCATAGCTTTCCTTTATTTTTCTTCAGCAGCAGTTCTCAGAGTCCATTTTCCTTTCCTTTCCTTTCCTTCGCGTCTCCGTTTCAATACCCAGCGCTTCACATGCCCTTCCTCTTATTTTCTTCTCTCCTTCCCTCTGATTGTTCGTATTTCCTCGCCGTCTTCCACCCATATACTCATTCCTCCACACACTTCCACTTTTTTCCATTCTCGTTCGCACTCGCTGCTTATTTCACCTCTAGTCTTTCTATAACCCCTTCTGCAGCCCTTCCACACCATCATCCTCCATCCTATACCTTCCTTGTGGGTCCTTGTTAGCAACCATCCTCTCCCTCCTCTCTCCTTCACTTTTCTCTCCCTGTTCTCGTCTCCCCGCTAGGCTTCCTTTCTTGTCATTTTTTTCTTTTTTTCTCTCTCTCTCTTTCGTGGTCGCCTTTGACCGCTGCCCTGCGCTAAGCCCTTCTGTCCACACGTCTCTGAGGCCCCAGCTCCCCGCCTCACGGATTGGCCGCTAAATGGACGCCTCCACTCACACATTAAATTGACAGATGGCCAACTAGTCTCTTCAGCCACTCAGACAGAGCACCACACCACCAACCCCTCCCTCCTCTCCACCTCCTCCTTCACTACTGCTGCTACCGCCTCCTACTCTTCCCTCATCCTCTCCTCCACCTCCATCGTAACCACATCAATCGCTTCCTGCTCGTATTCCTCAGCCTCCCTCCACTTTCTCTTCCTCCTCATAATTAGTTAGATCTGTACGAGTATGGTGTCCTTTCTTCTCCTTCCACTTTAGTACACTTTCTCCTCTCTCTTTTGCAGTCAGAGCCACGTCAGGATATTACGCCCATTTTTTTATGTTCCTCTTAGACTGTCAGTATGTCATCCTCCTCCTTCTTCCCCTTTCTCTTCCTCCTCCTCCTCCTCCTCCTCCTCCTCCTCCTCCTCCTCCTCCTCCTCCTCCTCCTCCTCCCTAGACACTATTCGTTTCGCGCAGTCGCATGCCAAATAATAGTAGAAGAAAAACAGCAACAACAACAACAACAACAACAACAACAACAACAATGATAACAGCATCAATAAAAACAACAAATTCTGATAATATTAACAGTAGTAGTAGTAGTAGTAGTAGTAGTAGTAGTAGTAGTAGTAGTAGTAGTAGTTATTGTTATTATTGTTGTTTGTTGCTATTGTAGTAGTGGTAGTAGTGGTAGTAGTTGTTGTTGTTATAGTAATAGTAATAATAATAAGTTCACCTCTGCTGCTTCTACTCCTGTTACCACCACCACCACCACCACCACCACAACTGAACCCGCTGCTATTGTAGTAGTGGTAGTAGTAGTAGTAGTAGTAGTAGTAGTAGTAGTAGTTGTTGTTGTTGTTGTTGTAGTAATAGTAATAATAATAAGTTCACTTCTGCTGCTTCTACTCCTGTTACCACCACCACCACCACCACCACCACCACAGCTGAACCCGCTACTGGCTATAAACATCACTCTTCTTACCTCGGGTGTTACTATTATATGAACTGCTCCTGAAAAGTGTCCTTATCCTCATTTTTCGGACCGTGATAAAAGCGTGGTCAAGGCAAAGTTAGTGGGAGAGGGCTATTCACTTTTCCCCTTGCTAACAATCCTCCTGTAATTGGGATGGGGCGCTTGGGGGTTCGGAGGGGGGATCGGGGGCAGCAGCAGCAGGAGCAGGGCGAAGGCTGATTGGTCAATTTTGTGAACAGGTGCACGCGGGTACGAACTCAGAGGAGGGGGCTGGAGGCGCTGGCGGAATTTTGCCTGGGGTCCCTTGTGCGTGTGTATGTGTGTGTGGGGAAGGGGGGAAGATAAGTGAGTGGGTTGGCGTGTGAGTGTGTGGGTGTATGTGGATGGATGTTAGAGAGAGAGAAAGAGTAACCTTTCTTATGTTAAACTTGGGTTGATTTGCAAAGTAAGGTAAAATCTTGGTTTATTTTTCTTAATGCCTATGGTAGTTATTTATAGAGAGAGGGAGAAAAGAAAAAACATATAATTTCTGCCTACCGCCTTGTTTTTTACGTGCACAGCAGACGGGCGAGGAAGAATGTCGTTTTTCTAACCTACATCTCTTACTTTAGACTGGATACTGTACCTTATTACAAACAGCTTCGTAAGGGACAAGAGATCTGCTGCTGCTGTTTGTTCTGCCTTAGAGTACGTTTGTATTATTATTATTATAGCTACCTCCACCCTTACCATTACCACGGCTACTACTACTACTACTACTTCTACTACTATTACTACTATCAGCCCTTCTCTCCTTCAACTCCACCACCACCACCACTACCACCACCACGGCTCCCCAGGTGTGTTGAGGGGGTTGGCCAGGGTAATCATGGGGGGTTCTTAGGCAGGTAAAGTTGACCCAAATTGAGGTGGAGCATAATTAATAATGAAACTTCCATCGGGAGGGAAAAATTTGTGGAATCTCATTACGGGGGAAATTCTTACTAAAAAATAAAGGATATTTACGCCAAGCGCCAAGTTTTAATAGCATAACGAGGCGCCGGGGGAGAAAGGGGGACGGTAGGGTGCTGATAATGATAGTGGTGGTGGATGTGGTGGTGGTTGTGATGGTGATGCTATTGATAATGATGATGACAGAGGTAGTGGTGGTGAGATTAGAAGTTGAGATTTTATGCTTATACTCTCTCTCTCTCTCTCTCTCTCTCTCTCTCTCTCTCTCTCTCTCTCTCTCTCTCTCTCTCTCTCTCTCTCTCTCTCTCTCTCTCTCTCTCTCTCTCTCTCTCTCTCTCTCTCGTACACACAAAAAAACAAACAAACAAACAAACAAATAAACAAACGTGCCCTCCTTAGTCCCATCTTTTAGCTGTAAGTGTCAGGTATACATCGGCGAGGTGAAAAGATGTCAGATCAGAGAGAGAGAGAGAGAGAGAGAGAGAGAGAGAGAGAGAGAGAGAGAGAGAGAGAGAGAGAGAGAGAGAGAGAGAGAGAGCATGCAAAGGTAGGTACTAGCTAAATCCATCACACATTCCCCACAAACGCGCACAACACTCAGTGCAATCTACACTCCATTCACAACCTGAACCTTCCCTGAACCTACCAACAGATACATAATTACAAAAACACCCGTAACTTCCTTCCCCTTCCCCTCACCTTGTCTGTATATCCATTCCTGTTTCTTCCCCCTCCCCCTCCCCATCTCTTATTCGTTTCACCATACCACTGTACCACTGCACATCAGCTCCTCTCCCCTTTCCTCCTTTCCTTCCTCCTGCTATCTCTTGCTATCTCCCGCCCTCCGTTAATCACCGCTGTTAGCCTCAATTCCCTTGCCAAGCAGCGGCGCATTGACTCCGCACCGTCCTGTCTTATTCCCGCAATGCCGGCTGGTCTCAGAGGCTTACAGACATAATAGTTCTGCCTGCAACAATACCATTTCGTGAATAACAATTAATTAACCGTTTTTTCTGGTTTCTAAGCGGTGCAAATGAATGTAAGGAGAGGAATAAAAAATGTTGGGAGTGCTTATTCTTATTATGAGTTTCTTGCTGTTATAATTATTGTTATTTTATTCAATGCCTGGTGCGTGTTTTTTTTTTTTTTTTCTCGATTTTTTCTTTTAAGGGAGTGAGGGAATGGGAGGGGCAGGGGGAGTCTTCATTTGCCTGTTTTTTTTTTTTTTGTTATTGTTATTTTTGTTAATATTTACAATAGGAATGACTTTCTTTTTGTATTTAGTGCGTAAGCCTTGTTATAGTGAGCGATTCTCTCTCTCTCTCTCTCTCTCTCTCTCTCTCTCTCTCTCTCTCTCTCTCTCTCTCTCTCTCTCTCTCTCTCTCTCTCTCTCTCTCTCTCTCTCTCTCTTCCCAGCAGTGGCCATGAATCTCACTTTTTTGTCGCCTTTCGTCCCCTTTTTGTTTTCTTTTCGCTTTCCACCTCCACCTCTTTTCTCCTCAATTCTCCCAACACTTCTGCTCCCCTCCTCCTCCTCCTCCTCCTCCTCCTCCTCCTCCTCCTCCTCCTCCTCCTCCTCCTCCTCCTCCGACTCCCCAGTGATATGAAATTAAACCTGAATATTTTATCTCTAAACTGAAGGGCGTCGCAGCAAATTAATCTTGCCAGAATAAGATGGCGAGCAGGGAGGGAGGCTGGAGGCGGCGAGGGGAGGGGCGGCGGGTGCTGGAGGTGACATGGGGAGCCTGGAGGGGGTGGATAGAGTGTGTGGGGAGAGTGGTTGATTGTGGGGTGCTAGGGTGTTGGGGAGTGGATAGGGATGGGTGATGAGAAAGGAATGTGAGGTGTGTGTGTGTGTGTGTGTGTGTGTGTGTGTGTGTGTGTGTGTGTGTGTGTGTGTGTGTGTGTGTGTGTGTGTGTGTACCACCTGTGGCCGCCTACAGTTATACGGAAGCGTGATTTCAGCTTTAATAGGTCTTGAGATTTTTTTAAGCCCAGCCTCTCTTATGTATTTGTAAAGTTAAGTAAACTGTTGGACTAGTGGGATTGTGTTCTTATGATTAACTGGAATTTGACATGATTGGGATAATATGTGGAATGCAGTAGTAGTAGTAGTAGTAGTAGTAGTAGTAGTAGTAGTAGTAGTAGTACTTGTTGTTGTTGTTGTTGGTGGTGGTGGTGGTGGTGGTGGTGGTGTTGTTGTTGTATTATATTATATTGTATTATATTATAGTTGTGTACGTGCAACTATAGCATGCCCTTGAATAACCTCCTTCATTTTCTAGTCTTTTTTTTTTATTCACTGTAAGCATTTCTGTCGTATCGTTTCTCCCCATCAGTGGCGGCCTCGCTCCTTTTTCGTACTTTTGTAATCAGTCTCATTAGTGCGCTTCTAATGCGTTTTACTCTACGTACGTACTAAGAAATGTCACTTTGAGTTATAGGTATTGTTAGTTGTACAATTATGCCCTCTAATGCCTCCTTCCCGTATTGCGGTGATGATTTAGCAGCAAACCTAACGCGTCTTGCCATACCGCTGTTTTGGAGTACCGCTGCCCTGGCTAACAAAACTCACGATTACGCCAGAGAATCATACATCGAGATCCATCATTCATTCTTTTTTAAATGTAACCAGTACTTCTTGAGCTCCGGTATCTGGATTACTCTACAAATTTCTAAAGCAAAAGGAAAATAATACACATGATGACAAATATTGCAGCTTGTCCGGTTGTTATAACATTTTTTTGCTATTAACGTGTCTTAGGACTTCTGTTATCGTACTGAAAAAAAAAAAAAGGAGAGGTTAGAAAAACGACAGTCCGGCGATAGTTGTTGTAGGATAAGTCCTAGACAGGTGAGGTAGGGCTTAAGACGGCGAGAGGAGCGGCTGGGACAGGTGGACTGGAAAAAAAGAGCAAAAAAATAAAGAAAAAAGAAAAATAGATAAAATGAAAATAGATAAAATGAAGGAGAAATGGGTGAACAGCAGAACACTTAAGATCTGACTAAGGAAACAAGGAATAGGAGAAATACAAAAGAGAAGCGGACAAGACAAGACTAGACGAATTGGTACAAAAATAACACATGAACGGGAGAAATGGACTGAAGAGAATGACATCTAGTAGGAATAAGTCAGAGAAGTTTTTAGTAATCATTTTTTTTTAGCAGCTCGAATCTATTGCACCTGTATGCTGTAATGGTGGAGGCTAGGATGGTCATCGGTCAGATTAGGCGGCTGGAGAGGCTGGATGCTGAAAGGAGAAGCTCTTAACGAGCATTTGCATTGATATGTAAGTAGAGGGCGGGATGATGGGTCAGGATGAGAGAGAGAGAGAGAGAGAGAGAGAGAGAGAGAGAGAGAGAGAGAGAGAGAGAGAGAGAGAGAGAGAGAGAGAGAGAGAATGTAATAGCGCGAAATAAGGGATGCCTCTCTCTCTCTCTCTCTCTCTCTCTCTCTCTCTCTCATGCAGGCGCTAGTCATACGCACGCACGCACGCATAAGAGGTTTCGTTATTAATAGTAATTTAATTTCTCAGTACAAATTAATGGAGGGATGAGGGGAGATATGAGGGGGAGGCTGGGCCGAGGGGAGGGAGGGAATGAAGTGGGTGCTGATTCCGGGTTATATAGAGGATTAGAGAGGGGCCTTCGGGACGCCCTTTTTTTCATGATGTATATTAAGCTGAACTCATACCTCCTCCTCCTCCTCCTCCTCCTCCTCCTCCTCCTCCTCCTCCTCCTCCTCCTCCTCCTCCTCCTCCTCCTCCTCCTCCTCCTCCTCTTTCGTGGTGATTCTCTCTCTCTCTCTCTCTCTCTCTCTCTCTCTCTCTCTCTCTCTCTCTCTCTCTCTCTCTCTCTCTCTCTCTCTCTCTCTCTCTCTCTCTCTCTCTCTCTCTCTCTCTCTCTCAATCTCACTTTCCCTCCCTCACTCTCTCCCACCCTCCATCACAAACCCTGCTCCCCAAAACACCCCCCTCCGCCCCTCCATCAGATCACAGGGGGGAAACGGGGATTTATAACCGTGAGGCGAAGGGGGAGAGGGAGAAGGGAGGGGCTTGGAAAAGAGTGTGGGGGGAGGAAAAAATTACCCCCAACACACACGCAAATATTGGTCGGGATTTATTTTCGCGGATTGGGTGCCGTGGCTTGCCTTTCAAACTGTTCTTTTTTTTTTTTTTTTTTTAGTACTGGGATAAATAGATGAATTAATTTATGTTTAGGTTTTATTTTCTGTTTTATAGATGGCGTTTAGTTTATGTGTGTTTAATTTTCGGTGTTGCGTTGACTATTGTGTTTTCTTCTTCTTCTTCTTCTTTTTCTTTTATTTTCACTGGAATCGCTTGCCTAAAAATACTTTCTCGTCAGCGTCCGTCTCGCCGTCGCCGCCGCCGCCGCCTGTTGCCTTAAGTAAGATGTGAAGGGAGCGGAAAATGTACTGAGAAATGAGGAAGATATCAACTTTTTTCTTTCCTTTTCTTTCTTTATTTATTTATTTTTTCATTACCTTGAGAAACCGTAAGACTTCGATGTTAACCTGAAGAAAAACTGGGCTAGAAACCACTTATTTGTTTATTATCTGTCACTAGAGAGAGAGAGAGAGATAGATAATTGTGATGTACAGGATAGACAATAAAAAAAAAGTTAGACTCTCACGTGTTTGGATGAAAAGAAATTTAGGTTTAGAGGAAAAGAGAAAATGGGGGAGGGGGGGAAAAAGGCCGCCTATATTGTGAGGGAAAAGAGCGCTACCGTGTTCTTATCTTTCCTTATATTTCTACCTCTTTCTTTCCTTTTTTTCTTTTTTTCTCCTTTCCCTTCCTTTATTTTTCATTCGTTCGTTCCTTCCTTCCTTCCTTCCTTCCTTCCTTCCTTCCTTTCTTTCTTCCTTCCTTCCTTCCCTATTCCCCTTTCGTTTTCACTACCTTCTATTTTCTTTTCTTCCTTTTCTTCCGTTTTCCTTTTTCCTTTCGATCTTTTCTTCTTTCTTCCTTCATTCCCTCCTTCCACCCTTCATTAATTCATTCACTCCTTCCTCCTTCCCTTCTTCCTTACTCTTTTCCTGCCTTTCTTATCTTTAAAACTCTCTCTCTCTCTCTCTCTCTCTCTCTCTCTCTCTCTCTCTCTCTCTCTCTCTCTCTCTCTCTCTCTCTCTCTCTCTCTCTCTCTCTCTCTCTCTCTCTCTCTCTCTCTCCCATCCTCAAACACATATATATCCCCCTTTCCTCATATCCTTTCTGTTGCCATTCTTCTCCCGCTCCTTACTGTCTCCCCATTCTCCCCTATTCCTTGTATTACTTCTCTTCCCTTTCCCTCGCTCCCTTTCTCTCTCTCCCTTTACCTCTCCCTTTCCTCCCCCTCTACATCCTGATTAAGCGACCGATATCTTGCGAAGGGGGAGATAAAAAATACACTAATAGCAAGGGATGAGGAGAGAGAGAGAGAGAGAGAGAGAGAGAGAGAGAGAGAGAGAGAGAGAGAGAGAGAGAGAGAGAGAGAGAGAGAGAGTAGGAAAGTTGTTGGAAGGAGAGGAATATTGGGAGGGAAGGGATGGAGGAAAGGATGGATTAGAGGAGGAGGAGAAGGAGGAGGAGGAGGGGGAAGAGGAAGGGAACGGAGGACAAAGGGACGGTAGAAGGGGGAGTGGAGAAGGTGGAAAAAAATGGAGGTTGAATGAGAGATTTTTTAATGTGTGAAAATAAGGAAGAGAAGAGATGGATGGGAAATAGAAGGAGGAGAGAAAAGAATGCCAGGGAGGACTGTGGGAGAGAGAGAGAGAGAGAGAGAGAGAGAGAGAGAGAGAGAGAGAGAGAGAGAGAGAGAGAGAGAGAGAGAGAGAGAGAGAGAGAGAGAGAGAGAGGAAGCCGGGTGTTTTTTATTTTTATTTTTTGCTCTTAAGTTTATCTCCATCACCTCTCCTTTCTTCCATTCTCTCTCTCTCTCCGTCTCTCCCTCCCTCCCTCCCTTCCTTCCTTCCTATGCTCACTATTCTGCATCCTTTTTCCTCTTTTTTTTTTCCTTCGTAGTCTAGTTTCCTCATGTTTCACTTTAGACAGACAAGATACACAGCTTATCGTAAACACCCTCGTGAGGACCAACATATCTGCTGCTGCTGCAAAATTCCTCCTCTAGTACATTCCTTTGTGTTCACTGCCCTGTCCTCCCGACCATCACCACCGCACGTCTATTTCGCATCTTTTCCCCCCTCTTTCCTGTCCCCCTCAGTGCCCCCTTCTCCCGCTCCACCTCCTCTCTTACCGCCCCCTCTCTTCTCTGTTAGCAATAAGTCTCTCGCCCAATCCGGACACAAATTAGCCCCTTGCAAGTGTCCAATCAGAGGGAGACGCGGCCCGTTGTTATTGCACTTGATACCCTGATGGTCGAGTCTGAATGGCAGCCGTGGATATTGCCTAGATCCCCTCCCACCTCCTGCTGCCTCCCTCTCTTGCCCTCCCTCCGTCCTGTCTTCCGCCCCCAGCCAGCCAGCCAGCTCTCTCTCTCTCTCTCTCTCTCTCTCTCTCTCTCTCTCTCTCTCTCTCTCTCTCTCTCTCTCTCTCTCTCTCTCTCTCTCTCTCTCTCTCTCTCTCTCTCTCTCATCCTTACATTTTTTTTTTCATTCCCTCATCTTGCTTTCTTATTTCCCTCCAGCATCCTTCTCCTCCGTGCTGTTGTCCGTTCCCCTCCCCTCCTCTTCCCCTACCTCAAGCTCGTCCACCTCCTGTCTCCCTAACGTAATGTAACGTAACCTACCCCTCTTTATTATATGTATTTTTTTTTCTTTAGTATTCACTGGTTATAAACTTTCATAGAACTTATTTATTTATTTATTTATTTATTTTTGTTGTATAGATCATATCACGAACATAAAGTATCCTCGTATATTCCTCTATGCATACATGTGTAATGCATATATACAAGTACATGGAAGTATTTACGTGTGTATGGTTGTGACGTATTCTTGTGTGTGTGTGTGTGTGTGTGTGTGTGTGTGTGTGTGTGTGTGTGTGTGTGTGTGTGTGTGTGTGTGTGTGTGTTTATACACTTTCAAACCTCGTAATTTCCTTGTTATATTGCCCTTCCTCCGCCAGCTACCCATCTGTGTAAATACTGGCCACCTCTCCCTCTTCTTTCTTTCCTCCCTCTGTTCCTCCCTTCCCTCATTCCACCCTCCCTTCATTCCTTCCTCCGTCCCTCCGCCCTTCCCTCTTTCCCTCCCTCTTTTCCCCAGCGCGACAGAAGGTGGGAGGAGGCGAGGAAGGGAAGCCGGGAAATGAGGAAAATTAGAAAGGAGGTATTGGATAAGATTGAGAGAGGGAGGGAGGAAGGGAGAGGATGAGGGAGATTACAAGGGAGGTAAAGGGAGCGTTTGGATGTGGTAGATGAGAGAGAGAGAGAGAGAGAGAGAGAGAGAGAGAGAGAGAGAGAGAGAGAGAGAGAGAGAGAGAGAGAGAGAGAGAGAGAGAGAGAGACAGAGAGAGAGATATTATGGAAGCAGGGAGGCAAGGAAGAGAGGAGTATCTCATAATGGTTGTTCTCAGGGAGGGAAGGAGGCATTTTATGGGACATGTGAGGGAGATGAGAGGGAGAGGGAGTGTGTAAGTGAAAGAGGAAGGCTGGCTGATTTATGCGTGATGACGGAGAATTGTGGGAAATTAAGGAACAGACGTATTAAAGGAGAGAAAATTAATCTTAAGAAAGAGATCTGGTGGTTATATGGAAACTACTGAAGGTTTTACTATTTTCTGGATGTTTCCTTCGCGTTTTAAGTTTGGGGCCTGCTTGTATGAATTGTAGGAGAATTGGCCTCTCACAGGAATATATTATAATTTTGATGTAAGTGGGGTTATATTTGATTAGATTAGATTGTGATTGATTTGGTTTCTCTTTTTCTTTTTTCTTTCTTTTTTCTTTTTTTTCTGAGGGAGGGTTGGTTTGGTTTGGGTTAGTTTTCTTTGATTTTATTTTGTTTGGTTCGTTTGTTACAGTTTGATTGAATTTAATTTAACTTGGATAGATTTAGTTTGGTTTAATTTGATCAGTTTTGTTTGTCTTGGTTTTAGTTTTGTTACGTTATGTTAGGTTAAGTGAGATTTGTTAAGATAACCTGATTGTGACCTTACTTGACCTCTTGCTTCCTACACCAAAAATAGCTGCGATGACTTATTTTCACGTGATATGCTTATAGACACATTTATTTATTTATTTATACAATTTACTTTTATTTATCATGTAATGGTTCTCGGTAGCGTGCTGAGCCAAGTGTGTGATGGGCAATCCATGTGATGCATTAGTAGTATTATTAGAAAGTTCTTTGTGGCCCTCCCTGACTGTGAGCAGCGCCGGAAAAGCTGTGGATGAAGGGAATCACTGAGGTTCTTTTGTGTTTGTATCTGTGGGACTGGAGGTGGTGGGGGTGGGATATTAAGTTTTAACACCACTCCACAGCATTCCACCGGTGCTGTGATGTGCAGAGAGCTTTTTCAACCAGTGTCACGGAAGAAAATGAAATTAACTATTGCCCATGTGTTTGTTGGACCGAAAGGACTGATATCTTTTCAAGTGTGGTTTTGTGGTTCGTGTCATTTTTTTTTTCTATATAAATTAAAACGAGGGACTTTTTTTCGGTTGCTACCTATTGTTATTTGTATGTAATTGACCAACATCTGTCATCAAAAAAATTCACCAGTGGTTTTCTTTCCGTTCGTGAAAATCACATAGCTTCGTATCATCAGGCGCTGAAATAAAATGTCTTGTAGCTGATGTTTGTTGTGCGGGAGTATTTGTGTCCTGGAAGACTGAAACCTTTCTTCACATCGACAGTGGTGTCACTCTCGCTGCTCACGACTCCATCTGTGGTGAGTGTACGAGCTGGGGGTTGAAATGACTTGAGAATGTGTATCGTCCTCTGTATGATACACTGTGTCCCGGGAATGGAATTTTTATTTCACATTTATCTGTATTTCTGTATCTGTCTATCTATGTATCTCTCTCTATCTATCTATCTATGTATCTATGTATCTATGTATCTATGTATGTATGTATCTATGTCTATCTGTCTATCTATCTATCTATCTATCTGTGTCTGTCTATCTATCTATTTATCTATCTGTGTCTGTCTTTATCTATCTATCTATCTATCTATCTACTCGTATCTGTCTATAATATGACGTCGTAAAGTAAGTCACGTTCGGTGGAAAGAAGGCAAGTGAGTTGGAGGGAAGGCAGAGGCAGGAACCAAGAGACAGGCAGCGGCGCGGCACACGTGCTGGCCGGCGAGGATGCAGCCCCCGGAGACGCCCCCTCCCCCTCCGCGCCTCATTAGCGGGCGGTAAATACTCCGGGCTCCATTTTGTGGCGGCCTCGCTTAGAAAATGGAGTCTCAAGGATCCGTCTGTTAGAAAAAAGAAACAAAAAAATTGAAACATATTTGAGTTTAGGAGGTGAAGAAGTCCTTGGGTGAGGAGGGGCGGAGTGAAGGAGTGGAAGTGTGAGCCTCGACTGGTCCTTGCTCCTCCCTTGCCCTGAATCTACCCTTGGATGTAGGGAACACCAGGGGCAGGGCGGGGCACGCGGTGGACACATGAGGGGCGGGCGAACACGT
>NC_087165.1:24231011-24236011 GCF_035594125.1 Scylla paramamosain
GCGTGTGGGGCTCCTGTACACAGCCCCGCCATCCAGGCTCGAATTGAAACGCTTCAACAGATATTGACACCAAATTGACATACACTCACTACTCACAAATTAAGCTCGGCCCGCAGTGTAAATAATCGCAAATGAATGGTTGTGTATTCACGTCAGTGCCTGTTGCAATCATCCAGACAATGCTTGCAGGGGCCGCCTCGCTGCCACTGTATTTTCCATGCATGATTAAAAAGCGTTACTGCACATATTGATCGGGCATTCCAAAAAAAGAGAGAAAAAAAAAGAAAACGGTATTATTCATTTACAAGTCGGGTTTTAATGTAGGTTCTCCTATGCTGTTTGTTTTGTTGACTCTGGCCGTCATTAGGAATTAATGGGTGAGCGCAACTTGCGGCGGTGACGACAGTGTGTGTGTGTGCGTGTGTGCGTGGGTGGGTGGGTGGGTAGGTGGTGGGCAGGTTGGATGATACGTGAGAGAGAGAGAGAGAGAGAGAGAGAGAGAGAGAGAGAGAGAGAGAGAGAGAGAGAGAGAGAGACTCGATGCGCTTGATCTCTTCGCTAAACACCTGCGTTCTACTGCAGCAAACTGAGAAAAGACGAACGCAGTATTTTCCCCCTCCACCACCACCACCACCACCACCACCACCACCACCACCACCACCACCACTGCCACCACCACCACTACCACTGCCACCACCACCACCACCACCACCACCACCACCACCATCTTCACCACCACCACCTTCACCACCACCAGTCAGTCCTCCCCCTCCCTGGTGACCGTTCCGGAGGGGACATACATACAGCTGCCAGTTAGTGGTGAGTCAGCTGTTACGTTGAGGAACACCGCTAGACACTCAGTTGACGGATGACTGAAGTAAGCTTGTAAGTTGTGTTAACAGTACACGCAGTCATGTCAGTCAGAAGTCATTTTATGCCTTTAGGTTAGTGTGTAGTTACTTTTCGATTGTGTTCAAGTTTCAGTGGTGTTGGTATAATATTGTAGGTTTTATCTTTTCTGTGCACTCACCAATTAGTCAGTCGCTCTGTCGGTTGATACATTTGTTATTGAGTCGACCGGTCTGTCAGTCAGTCAATCAGTCAGTCAGGGGAGTGGCTTTGATATGATTCGTTCAGTAAGACCCGTGCATACAGTCCGGCCGTCAATCTACGTCAGTCTGGTTTTCACTCCCTCTGCTGGGCTATCATCCAGTCTAGCCAACGACACCAATCATGCATTTAACATTTGTTTTTTCCCCATCACGCTGGTAAGCAGAGCCGCTCGCTTGCCCACCACTTCATGCTCTTCGCCCATTTCTCTCGACACTCATTTTTACTTTGGCATTCGTCACCTTTTTGTGGTTTCCTTTACTGCTTCACCATCATTCACTACAGGATTCTACTTATCTCCCCTTCTTACTTCTGTTCATCTATTCATCTTCCAGTCAGTGCCTTCTTTCCTGTCTTTAACTTTTTGCAGGATATTTTCCTTCTACCCACTCCAGCACTCCTCCACTTTTTCTAATTTTTCACATGCTCCACACCTCAGGTCTTCCTCTCTCCTATATCTACATTACATACATATCCATTTGTTTCAGTTGTTCCTCCATTTTTATCTGCGTTTACACCTTTTCGCCTTCTTCATCCTTTCACACCCATCCTCCATTTTTTTCTTCGGTATAAACTTACATCCCTCTCTGTTCTCCATTCCTTTCTTCCTCCACCTCTCTTCTACCTCCGTTCCGTACAAACCTTCCCACAACCACATATTCCCTCCACCCACTCCTCCCTCTTGGCAACATCCTGGTCTTGCCTTACACTCCCTCCCCTTATTTCTAATCCCTCACTGTCCCTTCTCTCTTTTCACTGACACCAAACTTTATCGTTCTCTGCACCCCTTCCCTTTCCTGCCTGCCGAATCTCTCCATATTTCACCAAGCACTTTCAAGCCCCAAGATATGGTGAAGGAGGAGTAGAGGCGCCCAGGCTACCATCCGTGCCTCTTTCTCCACTGTCTGCCTGTCCATGTGCCTTTGTATTCGTGACATCACTGCCTCTTTCCTCTTTCCTCGCTCATCGTAAGTCCTTCATCACTATTACCACCATCAACAGTAGCAGCAGAAGCAACAGCATCAACAGCAGCAGCAGCAGCAGCAGCAGCAGCAACAACTACAACAGCAGCAGCAGCAGCAGCAGCAGCAATAGCAACAACAGCAGCAGCAGCAGCAGCAACAACAACAACAACAACAACAACAACAACAACAACAACAACAACAGCAGCAATATCAACAACAACAGCAATACCATCCAATCTATGCTTGATTATAATAGAACATCAGTTTTATGCAGTTGACAGATGGGAGAGAGAGAGAGAGAGTATTGTGTGTGCGTATGAGTGTACTCACGCACACACACACACACATACACACACACACACACACACCATGCATGCATACATGCATGCATACGTACATACATACACACATACATACATACATACATACATACATACATACATACATAGGTACACACATACAGTATTGCAGAAATGTTTATACTTAAGTAATCCTGGATAAATAATAAATATTGTAATAAATATGAAGGTTGTAAGCAACAACAGTAACAACAGCATTATTTTCCATGCATTATAAAAGACAACAGTCGTATTCAGTAACGACTTCAACTCTTACTTTATAGTTGTCATAGTTATTTACATTAGGATGTGCAAAAATACCAATTTGGCAATGCAGAACTACAGTATAGTCAGATATTTATCTCTGTAATAATAAAAGTAACGTGCTTGGCTGCCTTGCTGTTGTAATGAGGTGATCCAAGGCACCAAGGAGACCATCAAATGATTACACGAACATTGATTTACCTGATTATTCGTTTATTCCTCTAGAAGAATTATTCATCATTACATCCATTGTGTGTGTGTGTGTGTGTGTGTGTGTGTGTGTGTGTGTGTGTGTGTGTGTAGAGAGAGAGAGAGAGAGAGAGAGAGAGAGAGAGAGAGAGAGAGAGAGAGAGAGAGAGAGAGAGAGAGAGAGAGAGAGAGAGAGAGAGAGAGAAAGTGGCTGGCCGTGTAGGAAGAAGAGAGGAGGGGAGAGTAAGGGGGCTGGCGTGTGTGTTTTGCCATCACCCAGGTTGACTCTGGCTCTCCCCATGTTGGCCCTACACTCCCTCCTACCTTTTTTACTCTCCGGAACGCGGGGCACTGGCACTCTCCCGCAGCCTCACATTCCCTCCCTCCCAGCACGTGGCCCTGTGCCGAGGCGAGCCTAAAATGGTGTTCTGAGGGGCGGGTCGCTGCCGCTGGTGGAATGTATGGGGAAGCTGTGGTGCGGTGGCGCCGTGTTCCTCTTGTTGCTAGTCTGAGTCCTGAACACGTGGTGAATGTAAATATTTGCTACTATTTTTTGTTTACTTGTCACACTGGTATACTTTTTTTTTTCATAAATAGTAACAAACATGTAACTCTAGGAGACAGACAGAGGTGAAAGCTGTTAACACTGATATGGAAATGCAGAAATGTAAACTGCTTGTTTTATGTCACGAGTTAGTATGTCTGTTATTATTTACATTGTTTTACACAGCTGGAAACAGACGCACAGCTTGGGAAGACATAGACAGGAAGAAGAAAAACATTCAGTAAACAGTGTCATTTTTTTTTTACTGAAGCTACTCATTTTGTCACATTGGTGTTGTGTTTATTTATTTATTTATTGTGCTTTTTCTTTGTTTTTACACGATTTGAAACAAATTCACAATCACAGAAGACATAAATAGAACTTAAAAGGAACCGTAATGAAGGCATAATAAAGGAGATTTAGAATTTATAAACCGTTTTTCTTTCTTATTTTTTATTTATTTATTTATTTTTTTCTGTATAGGGAGCACATCATTTTGGTATCAAGAAACTGAAATCATCAACATTACCTGCGTGACTTGAGGCACCATGAGTGTGGCGCCCCCACACAGACGTACACGCTTAGTGCAGTATACCCATAATATTGAACAAGAAAAAATCAACAAGAACAAGTTGTATTAGATTTACTACATAAATTTTAGGTCCTTGTTCCCATTCATTCCGGTGCCTCATCTCGACTGCTCTAACAGGATGTGTGAGAAGCTGTATGGATTTTCGGTTACAGTTTTATGAGTCCAGTGATAAATGAACAATGCACTATCAACGGGAGAATACATCCATGAGCCTTATCGTCTCTGTAACTTTTGGAAAATACTCCTAATGAAACTCAAAAGTGTTTAAAAAAATATTAGCATTCTCAAGACTTAGAAGATAAGATTTGAGATGCTTACTGTTAGACTCGGACAAAGTAATGAAGTACTGTATGTATGAGTATGTTGACATGGACCTTTATGCATTCCTCCTCTCACCCTCATTCACGCCCCACACTAGGCTCTGTACTTCCCCGAGTGTGGATGCAGTGCGCTCCTCTCTCCCTGGAGGGGCTGAAGCAAAGGTTAAAATTGTGCAGTTTTTTGAAGAGACGCCCCAAAACCCCGGGCGCGATTTGAACACGTCCCTCTTGGTTTTGGTTCATTGCGGGTTGGGTTCCCTGCCGAGGGTTTGGTTACTGTTGGCGCCACTCTGTTCCAGGTGCGGGGATGTGCTGCCGGCGTGGTCTGGTCCCTACTGCTGACTATAATGCATTGTCTCCATTGCCATTATCCTCATCCGCCTCCTTCTCCTTCCTCTCATCATCATCATCATCATCATCATCATCATCATCATCATCATCATCATTGTCGTCGTCGTCGTCCCCCCTCCTTTTCTCCCACCCCCTCTCTCTCTCTCTCTCTCTCTCTCTCTCTCTCTCTCTCTCTCTCTCTCTCTCTCTCTCTCTCTCTCTCTCTCTCTCTCTCTCTCTCTCTCTCTCTCTCTCTCTCTCTCTCTCTCTCTCTCTCTCTCTCTCTCTCTCTCTCTCTGTATATTGTACTATAGTATAATATAATATAATATAATATAGTATGGTTTA
>NC_087165.1:24241011-24261011 GCF_035594125.1 Scylla paramamosain
CCATTGTGGGGACGTTAGCAAGGTTTCATGAGTGGCATTAGTGGGAAGGTGCGTGCAGTTGCAATAGCTTTCGTGGCGGACAGTCGTGACACGTGAACTAGACAAACTGCTTATTTTGAAGGTAAAGTGCTAAGTCTATACATGAAAATATTAGTGAAAGGATACTCTGAAGGACAGGACATGATTACGCGTGAACATACAGTTGTAGAGTTGGTGGATGCGAGGAGTGGGTTGCATCACATTGTCTTCACATAGTCCCGCCGTGAGCTATGTGGCTCCTCTCTGCCGTGCCGTGGTGCCTCGTGCTGCTGAAGTATGAGAGGCTGTGCGCTGCGTCTGCGACTTATGACGCTGCGTCTGTGACTTATAAGTCACAACTTATGAGTTGTGGTTTTGCAGTGTGGAATGGTGGTTGTACGTGTGATTCAGTTGGCGTACTGTCTGTTACTAACGTTGTCTTGTTTTATAATTTTCCCTTTGCTGTGCTGTGATGCTTGTGAGAGGTGGTGGCGATAGAGGTCACATATTGCACTTTTTTCTACTCACATGTACAGTTTTGTTCTGGTCATCTTAGTGTTAAGCCTCGCCAAGTAATTTTTGCAGTGGACTTGCATTTTATTACTATTTTCCTTTTTATTCTGGATATATTTCATGCAAGGGTGCGGCTTGACCAACGAAGACGCGCGTGCCGGACTAAGTCATTGTGGTGGTAGTGGCAGTCCCTTCCTCTTGTCCGTGGTCGTCCGTGGCACCCCCGGCGACGCATCAGGACAAGAAGTAGTACTCAAGGGCGTATTGATCCCCCGTGTGCGTACCGGATCCCTGGCTAAGGCGCTTATCGACTGGAATCTGGTGTTTGATTTGAGACTGTCAGAATACTCATACATTTCCCGGACACCCACCTTCATCCCACCTGGCGCAACCCGCAGCCTCGCCCGCCGGTGCAAATCGACCCTTGTGTGGCGGGAATCACGGGCGAGAGTGTTTCAGCGCCGCGGGCGAGTCTAGAGGACGGTACGACGCCAGTGATAATCGAGCGGTAGGAATTGGAACGGAGAATTGGGATTGGGTATCACGTGTGGGATGTGAAGGCTTTGAGGGATGACTGCCGCTCCCCGCGTAACTCCTCCCTCCCCTGCGTCTTAGTGGAGGCCGAGGGGAAACAAGGGGGCATGAGGTGGGAGGCGGTAGCGGCGGCGACGGCGGCGGCGGTGTCAGAGTGGTGGGGGTGTGTGGTGGTGAGGTTGGATGGCCATACTTGTGTTACTGAGGGACAGCTGTATTTATTATGCTCGTCCAGACACATGAAATTTTGAGCGGTGTAGCCAAAAGGTTGCTTACATATTTACTGCTGCTTTGTACACGAGCGAGCAGACATGTCAACACACACACACACACACACACACACACACACACACACACACACACACACACACACACACACACACACACACACACACACACACACACACACACACACACACACACACACACACATACATGAAACATAAAACACTTACTAAATCATTCTCAGGGTTTTCGCCACTTTTTACCTCACCTGCCTCCCTTAATTGACTCTACATAATGAATCCAGGTGGACTCCACAGGCCTAATTCAATCTTTAATCACCTTGTTATTTTTTTTCCGTATTTACCTGCGCACACTGACTGCTCGCCAGGTGAAATGTTAATTAAAGTCCAGTGTATCTTTTTTCCGAGAGGCAGCCTGTTAGAGTTAGGGGAAGTGAGTGGAATGTTTTATATGGCTATTTATATTAGTTGTGGTCAGATATTTGTGTGGAGGAGAGGAAGGAAACAACGTGAAGGGGGGTGGGGCGAGGGGACGATGTGGAGAGTGTTGAAAAAGGAAAAGCGGGAAATTATACGAGAAGGTGTAGGAGAGGGAACAATAAAGAAAGAAGAGGAGACACAAGCTTAGTGGAAGGGGGTATTATGTTCTCTGACGTAGAAAAATGTCGGTGAACATAAGAGAGGAAAGTGCAGGGAGGGTTCCGGGAAGACAGGAGCAAAGATGGACAATTATTGTGGCTTAGGGGAATGTGGCGAGAGAGATACACAAGTAGACACGCAGGAAACGTGAGATGCTTGGTGCAGATGGATAAAAAAAACTTACCGTCTGTGTGTGTGTGTGTGTGTGTGTATGTGTGTGTGTGTGTGTGTGGCAGGCGACGGGAGGGAAGGAGGGAGAGAGGGGTTGACGGGGGAAAGGGGGTGGCGGCTGACCATTGTCCCAGAGTCAACACGCCGGGATTGGCCCCCCGCAGCCCGCAAAAGAAAACCTCCCTGGATTTTAATCTGGCTGGCGTCCATTGTGGTCAGCGAAGCCATGCAAATATACACGCTGAATTGCTTCCCCGGCAGCAGCCACACGGACTCCTTAATCGCCTGTTTGGTTGAATAGCTAGTTCCCCTTTCCTGACATTTTTCCCCACGCCTTCTCCTTCAAGAAAACACTATCCTCCCCTCACGCCCCCACAAGTAGCGTGGTGTCCGGCGGGTGAGTGGCAAGGGTAGGACATGTGTTTATCCGGAGTGAGCTGGCCTGACCCGCTGTGACCAGCGGCCGACGGGAGTTTTGCGTCTCCCCGAGTGACTTGATTACCGGTTTAATTCACAGCTTGTGGAAAATTAATGCCGAGGTCCGCCGCCACAAAAGAGACCCGTTTACCTCTTTATGCCGCGGGTCCCCGAGTTTACGTATGAAAGGGGAAATGGAAGAATGAGATGAGAGGAGAAAAAGTGGACGACTTTGATGCTGCACGTGTGTGTGTGTGTGTGTGTGTGTGTGTGTGTGTGTGTGTGTGTGTGTGTGTGTGTGTGTGTGTGTGTGTGTGTGTGTGTGTGTGTGTGTGTGTGTATATATATATATATATATATATATATATATATATATATATATATATATATATATATATATATATATATATTACACACACACACACACACACACACACACACACACACACACACACACACACACACACACACACAGAGAGAGAGAGAGAGAGAGAGAGAGAGAGAGAGAGAGAGAGAGAGAGAGAGAGAGAGAGAGAGAGAGAGAGAGAGAGAGAGAGAGAGAGAGAGAGAGAGAATAAATAAATGATATCTGCTTTGCTGCAGAATGCTGTAAAAGGTGCTGAAGGGCTGACTGCTGGTTCCGACCATTGATGCTCTCTTGGAGGAACACTGTTGTGTTAACTTGTAGCAGAAGTTGGCGGGTTGTGGACAGGGTGTGCTGCGGGACTTTTATATAAATGTCTCTCAAGGTTTTTTCCACGAAAATTCCGCACAAGCCAATTCTACTCTGAAAAAAAGAAAAAAAAAAGAAAAAAAGAAATAAAATAAATAAATAAGTAAATAAAACCAATAAATAAAATTGGTATGACGGGGGATTGTCTTGTGGTCTTGGAGTGAACTAACTTAGGTAGCAGAGGGGAACCTTACGTGTTCTTGTATAGAAGCAGGAGTACTTGTGGAAATGAAGCAGCCAGTATGTGTGGATGCTGCATGGCAATCGTGCGTCTCTTAACAGGAATCTTCTGTACTTGTTTCTCTAGGAAGATATTTTACTTCGACTTGTGTTATAAAATGATGAAATATCAGACATAAAGTTACCGTTTGCCGCCTCTTGCCAGCCACCTGCCCTTCATGGCGCCACACAGCCACGCACCGCACCGCTCGTTTGTGCTCTCCATGCCTCGCTGCAGTGAATCCCATTAATTAATCCTACCTTACGCACCTGCTGCTCGCACTGCCTTCCACCCTCCACTCCCATCACGCCACCTGTTTTGTGTTCGCTTGTCTTCACCCACCTGGCTCTCTCTCTCTCTCTCTCTCTCTCTCTCTCTCTCTCTCTCTCTCTCTCTCTCTCTCTCTCTCTCTCTCTCTCTCTCTCTCTCTCTCTCTCTCTCTCCACTCAGACGTAATTGAGACACCACATTTTTGTTCTCTGCAATTTTCTTCCGTAATTTATGTCACTTTTAATGTTTCATAAAAGTAACCTTCATATTTCCAAAATGTTGAGATTTACATTGTTCATTAGTGCAAGAAATTAAGTAACTTTTGCGTTGTGGTTTTTGTACAGTTTGCAAGTTGTGTGTTTGTGTGTTTCGAGTTCATCTTTTATAGCTTTTGTACATAATTTTTTTTTCTTTTTTTTACTTTTTGTACTACGAGCCTTCAAAACTGTTGTCCTTCTGTCCTTGTCTGTCTCTGTCTGTCAACCTTCTCTCTCTCTCTCTCTCTCTCTCTCTCTCTCTCTCTCTCTCTCTCTCTCTCTCTCTCTCTCTCTCTCTCTCTCTCTCTCTCTCTCTCTCTCTCTCTCTCTCTCTCTCTCTCTCTCTCTCTCTCTCTCTCTCTCTCTCTCTCTCTCTCTCTCTCCTTCATACATAAGTCACAACACCTGGCAGCAGCACCTTCCTATCCCTTCCCTTCCCTTCCTTCACTTTCTCCCTCACTCCTGTGCCCCTTTCCACCCAACTTTCCGTCCACAAGTTGTTATCGTATACCTTCCTCCTCTTATCCCCTCCTTCCCCGCCACCCTCCCTTCTCTTCCTCGCCTCCCTCCCGCCCCTGTTCGTCCTCCCCTCCCTCTCTCCCAGGTTGTCATCTCCTGCCTCCCCGGGGCAGCGCCAGACAAAAATCGGGTGGCTGCTAATGAGACGTGAATATTTTAACTGCACTCTGGGTCTTTGCTCGGCCCGGGATATGCCCACTTTTTTTTGGTTCATAATGGCGACTGGCGCATTTTTGGAATCCCCGCGCAGTGCTTTGATTTTGTGTATTTGTTTGTTTGCACGACTTCAGGAACTCATCATAGAGGTTGTTTGAGTCTTTTTTTTTTTTCTAATCTAAATTCGGTGTGTGTGTGTGTGTGTGTGTGTGTGTGTGTGTGTGTGTGTGTGTGTGTGTGTGTGTGGTGCGGGAGGGTCGGTGGGTGGGTCGGCTGGAGATTATTTCCGCGGGGCAATTTTTAGTAATTTCTGATCTGTAATCCTGTGCGATGATACCGTTTCTTTGCGCCGTGTTCCTTGGCGTGTGGCTGGAGGGCCGCGGCGGGGGCATGGCAGGGGAGTGGAGGGCTGGGGGCACCGGGCCTGTTCAGCTTAGTGAGGGAACAACTGTTGCTGCGTCGTGAGAAGTACAGACATGTGGTTCCCTCTTCATCTACAACTGCAAGAGTTCAACAGGAGTTAAAGGAAGGGGGTAGTGGTGGTGGTGGTGGTGGTGGTGATGGTGGTGTTTGTAATGGTGTGATTAGATTAACTTTCTTCTCTCCTGTTGTCTCATTCTTCTTCCTTTCTTTCTCCTGATGTTTTTTTTTCTCGTCCTTCAGTCTCTGATTGTAATGTTACATCATCATCGTCGTGGTGTCCCTCCTCCTCCTCCTCCTCCTCCTCCTCCTCCTCCTCCTCCTCCTCCTCCTCCTCCTCCTCCTCCTCCTCCTCCTCTAAACATTATGGAAAACAGAAAAAACAAAGGAGGTGAGTCCACTTAAGTGTGTGTGTGTGTGTGTGTGTGTGTGTGTGTGTGTGTGTGTGTGTGTGTAAGGAAAAGGTGTGAAGATGAGGGAAGATAATTTTTTAGATAATAAGGGAATGATTTAGCTGTGATAAAGTAACGGGTGAATGATAAAGTAATAAAGTAGCGGGTGATCGGTGAATGATGCACTGGAGGGGAAACTGTAGCTCAGAGGTGATCAAATAAATATTGAAGAAGAAATAGTAATGCCTTAAGAATTGTTCAAGACATTGTGTACGTTCTTAGTATGCTGGCCACAATAAAAAACAAAAGTGAACAGGCATGATATAAATCTGAATAGGAAATCGCTCTCTCTCTCTCTCTCTCTCTCTCTCTCTCTCTCTCTCTCTCTCTCTCTCTCTCTCTCTCTCTCTCTCTCTCTCTCTCTCTCTCTCTCTCTCTCTCTCTCTCTCTCTCCCCTTTTCATATTTTTCTTTTTTAGTGGAAGGATGTGTGCGTGAGTACTTAAGTGCGCGCGTGCGCCTTGCCTGATGCCTTGACAAGTGCATCAAGTGAATCCAAGAGGGCACATTTCTGCCTTGGGAGGGAGGCATTACCGAGGGCTGACAGTATGGGAGGGAGGAGGGGGTCGTGGAGGGCGGCAGCACGCGAGGCGGAAGAGATTTTTTTTTCCCCGATATGACATGTTCGAGAATCCGGAAAATTATCACATCAGTGAACGAATTAATCCAAATAAAATAAAATAAAATAAAAAAAATATGGTAAGAACATGTTCGAAGTGAGTAAAGTGGAGAGCCGACAGCTGCATCTGTGTGGCGGCCACCTCTCTGCCTTGTGCTGGCTGTTAATTTCACTGAGCGCAACACACATCCATAGATAACATTCTGGAAGTTTTGTCAACGTATCTATTTTCTTATTTTACTTTACTTTACTTTTATTTATTTACTTATTTATTTATGTTTATTTAAAGATTGCTGCTATGTCTGGATCCACACAAATTTCATTTCTTTTTAGTCGAGTGGCATAAAATGCATGTAATATTTCGCTTGTAGAACTTGGAGAGTCATGAACCACTCCCCATTAGACTTAGAGGATGCTGAGAGGGCTCAAGAGAGGAGTCACGAGCAGTGAAAGAAACGTTCCTGGAAGAAGAAATGAGGCGAGATTTAATACAAGGCTGCTTTCCCCCTAATGCCAGAGAGAGAGAGAGAGAGAGAGAGAGAAGAGAGAGGAGAGAGAGAGAGAGAGAGGAGAGAGAGAGAGAGAGAGAGAGAGAGAGAGAGAGGAGAGGCAATAGTCATACAGTAAATAAGCAAAATGAAGGGACACCTATTTGACCTCACGTGACAAAACCTTCCGCTGAGTTAAGATAAAGTTGTTGCCACATGCACGGCGCGGGGCAGCGTTGGTCTATCTCATTAACGTTGGGAATGGGCTGGACCTGCTGCTTGTAACACCTGTCGAGGGCCTTCTTTGTTGCACCTGATTCAAGATACATAACACTTCCCCCCTAATTATACTACACTATTGTACATTACTGGACGTCAGGCTTTTTTTTTTTTTTTTTTTCATCTTCTATTTGGTTATTTGTATTAATTTTGCTTTTGTACTTCCTTCTTCCTATGACATTATGACATGAACGCTTTCAAGAGGAAGGTTTCAAGACACTTAACCTCTAATTTCGGATGATGTTTTTTTTTTTTTTTCTCTAATTTTGGATGATAATTTTTTTTTATCTTTCATCTGGGACTGGTACTTTCAATAGGCCTTTTTTTTCGCTCTTTTTTGTTATCCTTGACCCCCGCCCCTCTCACATTATAAAAAAAAAACGATAACAATCTCCTTAAGTCATTAGGGAAGTACAGCAGCATACATCACTTCCCATATTACTTAACACCTCACCACTAACATTTTATTTATTTATTTATTTTTTATCCCTTTATGAATTGAAGAGTCCAGTCTGGGCCACAAAAAAAGCAAAAAAAATAAATAAATAAATAAATGCCCCGCTCGCGATGTCGCTTTCAATTAAGAAACTGCGGGACAAGAATGAAAAGATTTGGCCAGTTTAGCTTCTGAAGTGTCTTTTTTCACACTGCTTTTAATGGTAGGGAGTTATATAAATGTAAACCAGAGGAGGGACCGAAAGTATAGGAATATGATTGAAGGTACAAATAAAGAAAGGAAAGAAAAAGAAAAATGAAAATGTAATGAGAGAGAGAGAGAGAGAGAGAGAGAGAGAGAGAGAGAGAGAGAGAGAGAGAGAGAGAGAGAGAGAGAGAGAGAGAGAGAGAGAGAGAGCTAAAGTAGGTAGGTAAACATCATCTCATATAAAATCGAAAAGTGAACATTGAAGAAGAAAAAAATGACGATTCGTTAATGTACATCTGAATTTCAGTGATGTATTTTTACCTTTCAGTTAATGATGGAGTTAAGTGCGTGTCTGAAGAAGGTGATGAGGGGGTGCCGCCGGTGTAATTAGTGGCGGTGGGTGGAAGACGAGAGGCTAGGGCGGTGGTGGTGGTGGCTCTGGCAGGGACTGATGGCGTTGGTGGTGAGGAGGAAGGGAAAAGAAAGTAGTCTTGCTGCTTAAAGGAGGAATTGAGTGAATGTTGAGTGCTGAGGTTGGTATATAGAAAATAGGAATGTATAAACCTGACTCACTGGTTTTGTTATCGTAGGGATTATAGTGTAGGAGGTGGAAAATAACAGTGGCGAAAGTAAAAAGGGTGATAATTACAAGAGATTTCAAGCGGCAACAGACTTTCAGATCCTTACTATATAGGCTGTTTTATTCCACTTAGAGTGCGATTGTATAGGTTGATTAAATAGTTTTGTTATAATAGTGGTTACAAAGTAGGAGGTGTAAGGCGATGAAGATGATGAGAACAAGGAGGACGAAGGAGGATAATCATAAGAGATTTCAAACAACAATAAACTTTTGGGCCCTTACTAAGCGTTTTTGACTCCACTACATTACACCAACTGATACATCACAGAAAAACTAACTATACGAAAAAAGAAAAGGCGTTTACTCGTACCTACGGCGGTACTGTTGTTTACGGGAGAAGGTGTAAAATATTTATTAGTACATTAATATCTTGTGTAGGTAGAGGCACAGTGTGAAAGTAAAAGCGAGGCGATGACCATAAGAACGATACGAATAACGCAGAAAACGCTGGAGAAAGGAACAGAGGCGGAAAGATGGAGGGAAAGAAGCGCTGTACGAGGGGAAAGATGGAGGGAAAGAAGCGCTGTACGAGGGGAAAGAGGGTGGATATTAAAGAAGGAATGATGCTTGATCCCTCCCGTCGTGCTTCTCATCTGCCTGGTCCCCCTATTCCTCTCTTCCCGTCCCTCTCCACCTCTCCGCCCCCGTCACTGCTGCTCCCACCCTTCCTTCCCCCCCCACACACAAAACCCCTCCGTCCCCCACTCGTGTCCGCCGGCCGCCCCCGTTTTGAAATCACACGCTCACCCTTGATAGCTTCACTTACCAATTCATTTTTTCGCCATTCTTTTTATTACACGTATGTCCATTTTTCTGGAAGATCACAACCGCTTCTCGGAAAAAAATCATTAATTGACAACAACAAAATTAAACCTTCCCTTGGTAATGTAGTCGAGAGTAAAAATGCCTTAGAAAAAAATTAAACCGTTTACCTTGGACTGGCACGGCTGGGGCATCAGGGAAAATGGAAAAAAATTCTGTAACTCTATTGGCGGCCCTGATTGGCTGGCGTGGGCCCTGATGACGCCCAATCACTGGCCTGCCTCCGCGTGTCAATAAGGGAGGCAGTTTGGGCGTGACGAGGCCGGCGTCTGTAGCGCGGCGGGCGAAGGGCGGGCGCAGGAAGAGGGGACAGATGTAGGGGGAGGATGAGGAGCTAATGATCCAATGAAGCAAGAAGGGGAGTTTAGGGGAGGATCGAGGGAGGGTTCAGCGAAGAGGTGTGGTAGGGAGGGGGAAGGGGGAGGCATGGGGAGGAGTGGAGGAAAAGTAGTTGAGATGGAAAATGAGTAGGTAGTGTGCCTGAGGGGTGAAGGGGGAGGAATGGGATAGTTAGGTGCCAAAGGGGGGAAGGGTGTAGGAAAAAAAATCTATGTTGGAAATTGAACTTTTATGAGTCATAACGGTGGCTGAGGGATCGGTCCTGATGGTGCCCTGTTGTGCCTGCTGTGCCTGCTGTGTGCCTGCCTGCTGTTATGCTGCTGCTGTTATATAGTAGTTTTGTTTTGTAGTTTGTTTTTGTTGTTGTTTCGATGTGTGTCCTCCTCCTGTTGCTGTTACTAATGCTGCACTTACTACTACTGTTTTTACTGTTTCGCTACCCTCTTCTGTTGGTGTTTCGTCATTAAGTTATTTTTACTGTTGTCTTATCCCTTCTGCTGTCGTCGACTTTACTTGTTTTCATCGCTGTCATAACTTTCCTTTTGCTTTCGGGCTTCCTTCACTCACTTCGTGGTTGTCTCCCCCATCGCATTTAGGAGACCCGTGTCAGTAACCCTCGGCAATGCACTGGCCAAAAGGAACCACCAGAAGCCAAAGTGGAAGTCATCACAAGCGTCTTTACCTCAGAAGGGCGTAAAGAAACTTAGCCGCTGTGGTGCTGAAAAGTTAATTACTTACTACTACTTAATTACTACTTAATTACTACTTACCCCACGACTAGAATGACGCATTGCATCTCGACGACCTTGACACCTGGAGCGCCTCCCACACTTCACCATGATGGGTTGATTCGCCCTCATCCTGTCGCTGATACTGGCTGTTGGCCTCTGAGGTGACACACACACACACACACACACACACACACACACACACACACACACACACACACACACACACACACACACACACACTCACACACACACACACACACACACACACACACACACACACACACACACACACACACACACACACACACAAACACACACACACACACAGAAAAAATAAATAAATAAAAATAAATAAATAAAGTTGGGGGCAAATTTCAAATCTTTATTCTTCATTAACTCTAGCGGGAAAGATACCATACCCTGATTCCGTATATGGAAATTAAGTCATGATCTGGTGCTACTTTCATGCATCACAAGTACAGATGCAATAAGGCAGACGTATTTTATTACGAGGCGAATGAACAAATCTAGAGGAAACTAAAGGCAGCAACATCCATAGAGGTGTAGGAAAAATTTTTTTTTTTTTTTATTTATTTGGTCGAGTGAGGGAGGTTTGTGGGGGGTTTGTTATTGTTACTGTTGTTATCATCGTTGTTATTGGTCAGCACAACTTGTCATCGTCATCCTTTTCATTCAAACGCACCACACTGCACTGCCTTCATTTTCTTCTGCGTTATTCTTACCGCCCATTGTCCTCCCCACTCATATTCGCCTCCCATCGCGTTCTCCTCCTGGTGCTGAGCATCAGGTGGAGGCTCTTAGCGGCGAGGTAAGTGCATTATACACACTTGTCATGCATTTTTCCAGCAGCATCAGGAGCACGAGGAGGAGGAGCTGGAGAAGGAGGAGGAGGAGCGGGAGAAGCATGTGGAGGAGGAGAAAGAGGAGTGCATCGCCAAGCAGCGTATCACTATTCTCTCAGCAGCATAAGGACTCTCCAGCCTGCCCTTTTGATGTCTGCTCCCCAGTGTACAATAACTCGGGAATTTGAACCTTGCAGGCCCGCGGGGAGGCTGCTGAGGCGAGTGTTTTAGCCGGGCGGGCGTCGGGGAGCTCCGGGCCCTCCTGAAATATATATGGCATTTTAATAGCCGGATTATCGCCGTCCATCGCTTCAGACTTGAGCTCATTTGCTTTCCCAAAATTGGTGCATAAAAGCTTGAGTGAAGATCGGGATGCGAGGCAATTGACCTCCGGGGGTAGAGGAGGGGCAGGGGGAGGGATGGGGGCGGCCGTGCGGCGGGCGTGTGTGAGGCGGCTTCCTGGTAGTGTAGAACCCCCGAGTATGAAGTGATTGTGGGTGTATTCTGTGTATACTTGTCCTGTACTAGGGTAACGTACACTATAGCTCCTGTTTTTTGTTACACGGCTTGTTGTTTGACTGATCAGTAAGATTTCTTCCTCTTAATTGTCCAAGAACTTGTCAATAAAAAGAAAAAAAAAAACTTGAATGCTCTTGAAAAGTCATAGTTTTATTTATTTATTTATTTATTTATATTTTTTTAAGGTAAGAAGTCACTGGCCTTTGGTGAGTTTATTTATCTTACCGGAGTTAATGTCGATCAGAAACTTGAAATCTCACAGAAGATATAAGATGCCAATTCAAAAATTCCGAAACAGGTTTATGGAAGTGGGGAGATGACAGGTAAAATCCGGCATGAAGTGGATAGGCATGGAGAAAACTAATCTGAGAGAAGCTGAAAACAATCGTTATCCTTACCAGTAAAAAAAAAAAAAAAAAAAAAAAAAAAAAAAAAAAAAAAAAAAACATGGAATGCTTAACTTTGGCATTAAACCAACAACAGTTTTGACAAGTTAACAGAATGGTAACCCAGTAAAGGTCACGAAGGCAAGACAGAGGGTAAAGATACAGAAGCGATAAGAAAACACGTAGTGGAGGGAACCGGTAGAATGGCAACAGAGAGAGAGAGAGAGAGAGAGAGAGAGAGAGAGAGAGAGAGAGAGAGAGAGAGAGAGAGAGAGAGAGAGAGAGAGGGTGGATTTGCGTGATAGTACTTGTGATGATCCTTGTTTACTCTATTCTTGTTGCTCTTATTAATATCATTACTGTTGTTGTTTTTGTTCTGGTCATCGTCGTTGTTGTAGGTTAGATTCTGTTTAGTCAATCGCTTGTTAATGGAAATTTGCAAGGCACGGGGCTGGTAGTGTAAAGATTAAATGAACCTGTCATTGGTGGGGGAAGGGAAAGGTCAGACTGGGATTCAGTGTGCGGTTGGTCCCCGGCCTGAGGTGCCTCGCTGGGCATCCTCAGCGAGACAAACACTGGGAGTCTCTCTCTCTCTCTCTCTCTCTCTCTCTCTCTCTCTCTCTCTCTCTCTCTCTCTCTCTCTCTCTCTCTCTCTCTCTCTCTCTCTCTCTCTCTCTCTCTCTCTCTCCAGTCTTTTTGTTTTCCATCTTTTCTTTTTTTTTTTTTTTAGCTTTTTCGCTTGAATCTTTTTTGCTTTCTTTATATAGCTATCTATACTTTATCTTTCTTTTTCATCCCCTCATTTTATCTTTATTTCTGTGCACTTTGGATACAGTTTATAATGAGTGTATATGTTTCTTTCCAGAGAAGGCGCAGGCCTACAATGCTTTGGTGGACAGTGGCATCAACGATCCAGGTAAGTGCCTCACGTGTTTGCTAAGTGAGGGTGGGTTACAGGGATTGTGGGTCGCCAGAAAGGAAGCTGTGAAGTATTGTTACCGTCTGATTGCCTTTGGTGGAGAAGATTCATGTGCTGTAGAGGTGAGAAGCAGCCTCGCCACTACACTTACGAGGGTGTTTTGTATGGGTGGAATTTAATGTCAACTTTGCACACATGTTCTCTATTGGGAAAAAAAAAAGAAAGTAACAAAGGAAAAGTGCAATTCCGTCATGATACAGAGGAACAATATGATACAAATGGCAAAATAACATACGAAAAAAAGCATAGTTATTTATTTTTTCCATGGTACTCTGCATAGAACATACTTAAGAAAACGTGACAGGGCTAGTACAGGGTGTTGCAACATGAAATTACTATGTGACGCCCTATCTTCCTGGTAACTCTGCGCCACAAATATGGTTACGAGATGGTGTTTCTACATTGTTTTTGTTGATAGAGGGATATGGAAGAACTGTTGGGTAAGAAAACACAACAATCCTCAGGTTAGTGATGCACAGACCTTATATATTCTACGGGGTTTTGCTGCCGCTTTTTCGTAACATTCCTAAAGAAATCTTTGAGCTGAAGAGAAGAACTGGTAGGGGGAAAAGGGAAGCCAGGAAAGCTGGGGAGCAACAAGGCACGCGAAAGAGGAAGCCAAGAAAGGCGGCGGTAGTATTAGCAGGTGAAAAGGAATGCAGGAAAGTAGGCAGCATTATTAGCAGATGGAATGGGGAAGCAAAACAAGTAGGCAATATTTATAGCAGACGAAGGGGGAGGGATGCAGGAAAGCTGTCAGTAGCATCAGCAGGTGTACGGAGAATGCATGATAGGTGCTGGAAGTATAAGCAGGCGGAAGGAGAATGCAGTAAAAGTACCACTAATTGATGGTAGAATAATACTGAACAGGTGCATACATCACTGGCAGGAAGACGCTAAAAGCAACAAAGATGACAGTATTGCCAGCAGGCGGAGTGAAGCTGTTCAGTTTGACAGTAATACAAAACACAAGAAGCATAAGTAAATCTACACTTAATTCAGAAACCATATCTTTACACACATTCATTAATCAAACGTCGTTACCTATCGTGAATAGAAACGCACCACTCCACGAATAATTTAATCGCCCACATATTACCAGAGATAAAAACATCATATAAATAACTAAAGTGTTGTGGAGGGATGTGCATCGTTCTCTTTCTGTCCAACTCGCCCCGACCATCACTCCCTCCTTCAGGCGCCTCTCTCCTGTCAGTCGCTGGTGCCGCGGGGCGCTCGGAACCTCTGCAGGGGACGTGCACTGCCAGAGGGGGAGAGGTAAAGGGTGTCTTAATGCTCGTATTTATGGCTTTATTTGATCGTATATCGTGTATTTCGTTTGTTATTTTAACCGTATTTATTGTTTGGTATGTCAATGTTGATTTGTTTAGATATGAATGTGGACTAAGAGAGAGAGAGAGAGAGAGAGGAGAGAGAGAGAGAGAGAGAGAGAGAGAGAGAGAGAGAGAGGAGAGAGAGAGAGAGAGAGAGAGAACTTGGAGCACGTGTACGTGTACTAGTGAATGCGTATCCCTTGGCTGAGGCAGTGAATGTGTCCCGCTGTGAATGCACAATCTGCCGAAGGGGAAACGAATCACGTCACCACTTGCATACACTTGTCACTGTTTACCCTCTGTTTACTATCACTGGGGTCCATTATTGCATCTGGCCTCGCATCTCCTGCCCTTATCAACCTCTAGACTCTCCCCCATATTATTGTCCGTGGCCCGCGTACCTGTCCCTCACACCTGCCCCTCGCCCCCATCCCTCACACCTGGACCTTGCGCTGGCTGACATTTCCACACACTTAACTCACCCACCTGTGCTGTTTCCCTGCCTGTTCCTTTAAAGCCTAGGGGTGTGGTGTGGTGTGGTGTTCCAGTTGAGTGTTGGACTGTTCGTGATTGAGTGGCTGCTTCGATTGTCACAGTAAATGAAGCAAGTGCGGGTGAATGGACGCTGATGTTAATTTGAGCTGCTCTCCTTTTGGTTCTGATTCAAGTTTCATTTTTATTTTCGTCTCTTTTTTTGTTATTATTTTTTTCTCTCTTTTTTTATTTCTTTCGTTTTTTTTTTCTTTCTTTTTTCTTTTCTCGAAATTATGTTGATGCGTGTGTTTTTTTTATTTATTTATTTTTTTTAATGTCTGTGCACCTGTTTCTCTTTGTGTCTGTGTATGTCTTTCTTTTTTCTTTTTTCTTTTTATTTAATTATTTTTTTTTACCGGCCATTTTATTTCCCCACCATTTTCTCTCTCTCTCTCTCTCTCTCTCCTCTCTCTCTCTCTCTCTCTCTCTCTCTCTCTCTCTCCTCTCTCTCTCTCTCATCCTCTCTCTCTCTCTCTCTCTCTCTCTCTCTCTCTCTCTCTCTCTCTCTCTCTCTCTCTCCTATTATTTTCTTTTCCATTTGCCTTATCCTCATATTTTTTTTTATTTTTATATTTTATTATCTGCTTTTCTTATAACTATGTCCATTTTCTCTTTTATCTCACCCTTATTTGTTTATGTCACACACACACACACACACACACGTTAGAGGAGGAGGAGGACGAGGAGGAGGAGGCCAACCCGAACATTGCGTGTAGTACAGTCTTAAGTCTCGTCGCCTCATCTGCGTCTCACTTTAATTAACTATTTACTCAACACTCCAGACACTCGTGCATTATTTCCACGGTGCTCTCTGCTTTGTCTCCTTCATCCTGCTTCACTCACAATGTCCGCTGCTACTCCTGTCTCTCATGTATTTTATATGTATATTCTTTTTCGTCTTTCTTTCTTTCTGGATCACTCTTTGTTCCACGCACTTATCTCATTCGTTTTTTTTATCGCCTTTCCTTGTGTTCCTTTTATGTGTGTTGCAGTTCTTTAGACCACTTGTTATTTTTTCTTCACCCGCTCCTTCTTGTCCTCCTTGCGTCCATTTTTTTATTTTTCATCACCTCTTCTTGTGTTTCTTTTTCATTTTTGCTGTAGTACTTCAAACTGCTCATTTTTCGTCTCCTTCATTCTACGATTATTTTAACACTATATTATGGAAGTTGCTGTCAAGGCCGTGAAATTTACTACCATAGACAGATGAATAGATAGATAGATGGGTGGATATTTTAATAACCACGAATTATATGACAGTATACTTCAAATAACTAGCGTGATTCAGCAGCTTGCTTATATACTAGGCATTAGAAGAAAAAAAATCAGGAACTTAAGAGACATACACACAGAAAGAAAAAAGAAAAAAAAAAACATTTACACGGATCTGAGTTTTTAATATCAGTCTCACCACGTCAGTCGTACACCTGATCGCCGCCTGGTGCAAGCAAGGGCGTGTGTTAGCTAGTGCGACTCATGCCCTGACCGTCACATGGGCCTTGGATCCTTGTTTATACTAGAGCTGTGTGTGTCTGTGTATCGGCAACCGTAAAATCCGTGCGTTATAAACTTTTTTTATTCTAACATTGCTATTCGAGGTGTGCATTCATTACCTACCTTATCTCTTCAGCTTTCCCGCATTGCCCAGGGATGACCAGCCAGACATCGCGTCTCCCGTGTCTTAATATTGCACTTCTTCATTTCTCGCTCATTGGTGTGACTCGTGGAATTGTTTCATAAAGTTTGCCCTCAGACGGATTATTATTTATTTTCTTACTTCGATGAAAGATGCTACAAAGAGTAATAAAGAAAGAATACTACGTAGTTAGCAAATGGATTGGAGATACTCATGAGGCCTGTGATCTGTCCACAGTACCATAGTAAAAGTAAGACCTTGCACCTCAATAGTGTGCACCTGCAGGGACGTGCAAACCATAAGCCATCCCTCCCGTGCGTCCCGCCGTGCTCCCTCCTGCCTCGCCCCTCGCTTGCCGGGAAAAAGACAAAATGTAAACACTTTTCTCAGTCAAGTTGTGCAGTGTTTGTTTGCAACACAGGTGTAAGTTTCACTTATATTTACATGTATTTATTTATCTCTATCTCTGTCTTTATATCTGTATTTATTCATCTAAATCTTTTACATCTGCCTTTTTTTTTTCTTTTTTTTCGTCTGTTTATGTATCCATATTTATTCTTTTATTTATATATCTGTCTTTCTTTTTATGTATTTGTATCACACGTGTTTATTTTCTTTTCACTTTTTCCTCCTCCTCCTCCTCCTCCTCCTCCTCCTCCTCCTCCTCCTCCTCCTCCTCCTCATCATCATCATCATCATCATCATCATCATCATCATCATCATCATCATCCCTCTCTCCAGTTGTTTGTGTAGGCGATTATATGTGAAAAAGGGGTGCCACAGGATGGCGGGTGCATGCTGACGGTGTTCAAAGGAGTGTTTTCATCCCGTGGCGCTTTATCAGTCTGGTGTTGTAATCGCTGAGAATATCAATCTCCGCCCATTTTGTTTTTATGTCAGTTACTGATGATTCAAATGTCAGAGAGGAGCAGGACGTGGGATTCTCGTCATTACACCCTAACGTTAACCGCGGGACACTTCCACCATCTGTTTGAACACCTGTCTGCCAATGTAATTTTGCTGCCATTTGAGGACGTGCGAATATGGTAAGGCTGCCACTAAGAGATGCTTCCACCCGGTGATTGGCCTTCATGTTCCGGTCTTATTTAAAACTTTTAGATATTTACTTTATGTATACCAAAAATTATAATTTAACTGTAAAATAGCAGGTTGTTTACATTTAGATAATGTGGTACCTTGGAACTAAATGACGATTTCTGTAAAATACAATGTTAATTTGTTGCGTGTTTCAAAACGGGAGAGCAATACGTAATGATTCAGTAAGCGAGAACATCGGTCAGTGGTAGTTGCCGTGTTTGCGTGTCCTCAGGTGCAAAATTATGGTAACAGAATTGCTGAAAGCGTACAGCAACATTATGTCTTCCCGCTATTTTTTTCTTTTATGATCACTGTTATACATTTCCCATACAAATTTTAGGAGTCGGGATATGCGTTTTTAATTAGGGGTTTTAGAGGCAGTGAATTCAAAGCTGCTGTTTCTACAAAGCCAAGGAATTCTGATAATGATCTAGGATAGTTTCACGTAAGGATTAAATTTCCTCTTTAAGTATCTGTAGTCTTCACCAGCTGGGTAATTGGGTGTAGTTATTCCATTCCTTATTCATGACTGGTTCTCTTAAAGCTTGTGCGGGATTTTACCGTTATTTTTAGTGTATTTTTATTATCATTATTATTATTATTTCATGAATGAGGATTGTAGGAGATTAAGTTAAGCCATATTTGACTACAAATTCTCATGAGGAGGTGATAGTTTAGCATGTTTCCTCTCTACTGCACTAATATCACTGTGGCTCTTTAGTTAAAACATTTTTTTTACCCACCCATCCACATCAAGCACCATACCTTGCTCTCTCGAATTTTTCCTTGCTTCATAATTATAAGGGTGGAGACTGCTTCCCTTATTTGGCGATACTCTGCATTTTGTTTTGCTTACCTTTTTAGGATGCTTAATTATTTCTGTTATATCATTCATGCTCACCTCGCTACCTTCATATTTTGACGTGGTGGTATTGGTATTAGAGGACCACCCAATGGACTCATTTCAAAACCCTTTCCTTTGTGACCTTGTTGGGCGCCCATCAAGTCTTGCGTGTGTGCGTGCGTGCGTTCGTGCGAGTTCACACACACACACACACACACACACACACACACACACACACACACACACACACACACACACACACACACACACACACACACACACACACACACACACACACACACACACACACACACACACACACACACACACACACACATTTTTTTTTCCTTAGTTTTCCTTTCCCAGACTCTCTCTCTCTCTCTCTCTCTCTCTCTCTCTCTCTCTCTCTCTCTCTCTCTCTCTCTCTCTCTCTCTCTCTCTCTCTCTCTCTCTCTCTCTCTCTCTCTCTCTCTCTCTCTCTCTCTCTCTCTCTCTCTCTCTCTCTCTCTCTCTCTCTCTCTCTCTCTCTCTCGTGTGTGAGTGAGAGAGAGAGAGAGAGAGAGAGAGAGAGAGAGAGAGAGAGAGAGAGAGAGAGAGAGAGAGATTCACCCACAATTATCAGGATCACGTGGTATTATACATCGTAGTTCGGTCTGTGGGTTAACCTGGCTTTCCTCACACCACGCATCGCATCCCCCTGCCCAGGAAACACATTACTTACTTGATCAGTGAAAACCCTTGTAACTTGATTTGGATTTGATACTTATCCTGAAAAGTAACAGGCAACGATATTACCACTGAGCCAACAAGCTGTGTGTGTGTGTGTGTGTGTGTGTGTGTGTGTGTGTGTGTGTGTGTGTGTGTGTGTGTGTGTGTGTGTGTGTGTGTGTGTGTGTGTGTCTCTCTCTCTCTCTCTCTCTCTCTCTCTCTCTCTCTCTCTCTCTCTCTCTCTCTCTCTCTCTCTCTCTCTCTCTCTCTCTCTCTCTCTCATATTTCCCCCTACATTCGCTCGGAAAGATTTAAAAAACACGGGGCCCAGCTCGGGGCCGGCCCAGCCATCACCATTTTGGGCTGGGCTTCCGATACACGGGGCGGAAAATCGGGCGTTGAGAGAGGATGTGCCCACGCTCCGTTTTTTGCCACAGTGATGGAGGGGAACCGTGAGAGGGAAGGAGGTGGGGGGAGGACCAGAGAGAGAGAGAGAGAGAGAGAGAGAGAGAGAGAGAGAGAGAGAGAGAGAGAGCGGATGGGAGGAAAGGGAGGGTAAGAGGAGAGCCACGGTGAGAGAAAGAGAGGGAAGGGAGGCAGGGAGGGAGGGAAGGGAAGGGAGAGAGGGAGCGGGACTGCCAGTTTTATTTTTCTTAACTTAATTTACTTTTTTTCGGTCATAGTAAATATTCGTCTTCATTTGTTGGTGTGAAGGGTCTCCGTTATGCCTAGGTGAGCGTGGCGCAAGGCGTGGCGGCGTCGAACGAGGGACACAGATGGATAAACACACAGTGGGCGCGCGAGGATGCCGTGGTGGTGGCGCCGCGTGTGTTGAGGAAGGCGGGGGGAACCATTTTGAGCCGGTCCGCCGATGTAAACAAACGGACGAATCAAAAATATGCTCGATGCGGGGCTTCGGTAGCGCCTCCCCTCACATTGTGTTGAAGGTCTTGCCGCGCCCCGCCCCCCTGCCCC
>NC_087165.1:24263511-24266011 GCF_035594125.1 Scylla paramamosain
AGAGAGAGAGAGAGAGAGAGAGAGAGAGACCAGGTGAGCCAGTGAGCGAGGACAGGTAGGGTGTATGGCAATTATAGCGGCCGCCGGGATTACCGAAGAAGTACATTCTTGTCCCCGGCCACTTGATGGGTGTGAGCCCACGTAACGACCCGCCGCCCTGGTAATTGGGTGGTGGGGAAAGGTGGTCGTAATGATGGTCGTGATGGAATTATTTCCTTGGAGTTTGTGGCAGTGTGTGTGTGTGTGTGTGTGTGTGTGTGTGTGTGTGTGTGTGTGTGTGTGTGTGTGTGTGTGTGTGTGTGTGTGTGTGTGTGTAAGCATGCTTTATTCCAGGAAATGTAACACTGTAAGCACTGTGAAGTATGCATTAGTTTTTTTAAGCACTGACACTCACAAGATAAAAATTGATGGTGCTCAAATACACAAGCACACAAATACATTGTAACCTGGCATACGTGTACTGTGAAGAGACGTAGAGGTGTAGCTTAGTGTATCAGACTATTACAATACAAGACATTCAATTGTGATTACGTATAAAGAACCTTGTGCTGAGGAGTAATAGAGGTTTGATTAATATTATAAGTAAAGCTTAGTGGATCATAACATTATAAGATACGGAAACCAACTTTTATTATTGTCACTGTTACCAACTTTTATTTTTATTGTGTTACTTTGCACGATACCTTTTGAGTTCACGCGGGAAGCATCTTGTATACAAAACTCAAAACTGGTTGAGGCGCAGCTTATTGTGTGATATTAATTCTGATCACAAGGTAGCGTTAAGACAGCGCCATGGGAGATTACTCTTACACTAGTCTCCCGATATACAGTGCCGGAACACCCTTTGTTAGACCATAATTACACGAGCTTTCCTGACTTACATGACAACACAGCCAAGAGCAACACATCAACACATATTTAGCCCGTACTAATACTCCCACTTACAAAACAACGTTGCCAGTAGTAACACAGTTAACACATCCGCACCCCACACCTTAGTACAACAAGACACAACACAACACAGTCGCTACACAGCACAGGCAAGCCTCACTTACGTTACTAAACAGATCTCAGCAACACCAGTACCTGACAACACTACGTAATGTGGCGCAAAGTAACGCAATCCTATCCTATTTTGCACTACAAGTAATAATAATAATAATAATAATGATAATAATAATAATAATAACAGTCACCTTACGTAATCCTGAACACAAACTAACACACCCGCCAGGCGCCACTTAGCAACACACTAATCACCATCGCATCGCAACAGCCACATGATGAAACGAGGCGGGGAAATTCAAGCCGTGGGGCAGCGCAACACTCCTCGCCCAAGTACTCTTTTGCTACTCTTTCTGCGAACATGTGCCGGCGAAAGGATATAAAAGGCACTGTGAGGGAAGAGTGGGAGAGGAGGAGGAGGAGGAGGAAGAGGAGGAGGAGCGGCAACATCAGTATGGGCGGCAGTAGCAACAACCTATCAACAACAACAACAACAACAGCAACAGGAGGAGCATCAGCAGCAGGCGGGATTAAAGTTCTCATTACTCCAGCTTAGTGACCAGAAGTGACCCTTTCATTTTATCTTTTTATTTATTTATTTATTTATTTATTTTATTTATTTATTTATTTTTTCGATTGTTAGCTTACCTATGTATTTGTTATTTACCTATATCACAGGCATTTTTTCTCTCTCTCTCTCTCTCTCTCTCTCTCTCTCTCTCTCTCTCTCTCTCTCTCTCTCTCTCTCTCTCTCTCTCTCTCTCTCTCTCTCTCTCTCTCTCTCTCTCTCTCGTCCAAGTCTCCCTTCATCTCTACTCCTCCTCCTCATCCCTCCCCCATCCCCCTTCCTTCTCTCCTTTACTAAAGTTCCATAAATTGTATGTATTTTGAGGAAATTTAGTAACGCCGCCCTCGTTCATTGCGTTCATGTCTGGCAACACTTTATTTTTTGCTTATTTCTGGTAACACTTTTTTTCTTTTTTTCTTTTTTTTTTTTTTTTTCCTTATTTGGAGGTGGATGGTGTGTGTGCTTGAGGTGGGTTCGATGTTGATAACGATATAGTAATGGGATTAATGTAATGGTACTCTGCGGTAATGGTGGTGGTGGTTAATATTATGGCAGAACTTAATGGCTGTGGGAGTAATTGGAGTCATTGGAATGTTGCCGTTAAAAGAAATAAATAAAAAAGTAATTATCTTTATTGTATTATTTGCTTTGATAATATGTAATTGTTATTGTTATTGATATTTCCATGCTGGTGTCTCCAGTTGTGATAGTGCATTTGTAATAGCTGCAGCGGCGGTGTTGATGGCGGGGTTACAGGCGGTGTGGATCGTGATGATGACAGTGGTAGTAGCATCAGAGGTGGTGGTGGTGGTGTGAATCGGCGGCGGCGGCGGCGGCGGCGGGCGGTGGCAGTGGTAGTGGTGGTGGTGGTCTTGTGTTACCTTCATCTGCACTCACTAGATGGCAGCACCTCTTGGACCTTCAATT
>NC_087165.1:24271011-24288511 GCF_035594125.1 Scylla paramamosain
AATCGAACTATTGTAATTGGTTCTTATTTTCTTTTACATGTTTCATCATGTACACAAGTGCGGTGAAGGACAAGTGTTGCTGATCGCTCCTTTACCTTATAGTATTTGAGCACTCCATGTCGCTGCAAATAAGATGTTATATACACTTGTTGTGTTTTCCTTGAACCTACCTGGAATATTCTGTGAGTTTTATTATGAAATGTCAATTTTACATACTTATCGATATAAAGTATCGTACGCCATACATTGATTTGTGAAACAAAACCCCCCTTTTTTTTTCTGCAGGTTTCTCATGCTAAGCCTACAAGGCCTCTCCCCTCTATCCACAACTTGTTTATCACTCATGCCAAATTCCTTATGATGGAATAATGTGTATAACATCAGTTTGAAATATTCGTTCAATATGTATTTCTTGAATGTACTGTGGTTTGAACATTATAAGAACATAAGAAATAAGGGAAGCTGCAAGAAAATATAATACATATCATTAAGATGGTTTTCAGGCGGTTTTCTGTAAAGGTATAGTGAAATGATATGTTGACGCCTTTTGACCAGTGGCTGAGGGAATAAAGCAAGGAAAGTTTTCATGTTCATTAACTTCTTAGCGTCACACCGGCCTTCCCTCAGGTGCTGCAACCCCATCACCTCACCTCCCACCGCAGGGCACCAACCCCTACCTCTTTCATTCTGTCCCCTGTCCAGCACCTTCCACTTCACCTACTGCACGATGCCGTAGCTACAGCCTCGTTAAGCCAATCAATCCATCAACCCCACCAATCCACATATCACAAGGCGCCCACTTTCAGCACTCCACATCAACCTTTACCGTCCACAGCACACCACCTCCTACCTCATCCCTGTGCATCCTCCCCACCACTCACTCCCCCTCACCGCCCACACACCTGCTTCTCCGTCCGTTCCACCAGCCCTCCCCCGCCGCCAATCTGCCTTTTAACCCCTCCCCTCACCTGCTCCCCAAAAAGCTCTCCAGCATAATTAGCGCGTCACCTGCGGCCCGGCGGCGGAAGAAACTCTGGCGGCGGTGTGTGTGCTGAGGCGCCATTTTTGTTTCCCGCGTGCACGAGTGACTTTTGGCGGCAATAAACTGGCCTGGGGAAAGCGCGGGAATAAAAATGGATGCGCTACACTTTTGGCGAGAACAGTTTGAGAGAGAGAAAGAGAGAGTGTGTGTGTTGGGAGGAGAGAGGGAGAGGGGACGCTGGGTAGGGAGAGGGTGGGGGCGAGGAAGGAAGACTTGGGAGGCTTGAGGTATGAGGTGCTCTTGTTTATCATTGGGAAGAAAAATCGGCAAGGAGAGAGAGAGAGAGAGAGAGAGAGAGAGAGAGAGAGAGAGAGAGAGAGAGAGAGAGAGAGAGAGAGAGAGAGAGAGAGAGAGAGAGAGAGAGAGAGAGAGAGTGAGTTGTGAATACGCAAAACGAATGAATGGTGTTTTATGTTGTAATATAAATACTTTATTCACACACACACACACACACACACACACACACACACACACACACACACACACACACACACACACACACACACACACACACACACACACACACACACACACACACAAAGAGAGAGAGAGAGAGAGAGAGAGAGAGAGAGAGAGAGAGAGAGAGAGAGAGAGAGGGGGGGGTGAGGTAGGAGGAGGAGGAGGGAGAGGCGGGAAATGTTTCGTCGGGAAGTTGTGAATTAAAACTGTATCGGGCTGGAGTTGGAGAGAAGCTTGCGCTGCGGTGGAGGTGGAAACCTTTAGGGCGGGAGTTGAGGACTTGGCGGCCTCTTGTGGTAAATATTGGCTGGAACACCGGCACACTGTTCCTCGGGGCTGCTGCTGCTGAGAGAGAGAGAGAGAGAGAGAGAGAGAGAGAGAGAGAGAGAGAGAGAGAGAGAGAGAGAGAGAGAGAGAGAGAGAGAGATCCACTCACAAACATACACTCCCACGCGTACAAACACTACATAAAAATACTTAACCCAGATCAATTACTTACGTATATACAGAAGAAATGATCTGCTACACATGTCAGGTTCCATAAGATTGGCCCATACATCTCTTCCTTTGTGTGTGTGTGTGTGTGTGTGTGTGTGTGTGTGTGTGTGCTCGTTCCTCTATGTCTGTGTCTTTAGGTTGGCACATCAAAGAAATGGAGAAATGACCTTACTCTCCGAATGCCAATACCGAGCAGAGAGAGAGAGAGAGAGAGAGAGAGAGAGAGAGAGAGAGAGAGAGAGAGAGAGAGAGAGAGAGAGAGAGAGAGAGGCTAGGCTATAGGGAAGAATTACCTAGAAAGATTTATGTAAGTGTATTAGTCAAAAAAGAAATGAAAAATAATTGGAAGGCGATTGAGATGAGGGAAGGATATAAAAGTGAGCTGATTCTCTCTCTCTCTCTCTCTCTCTCTCTCTCTCTCTCTCTCTCTCTCTCTCTCTCTCTCTCTCTCTCTCTCTCTCTCTCTCTCTCTCTCTCTCTCTCTCCCGATGCTTTTTTATCAATACTTTCGAGAACTCAAATTCCTGTATGTGTTTTTCTCTTTTCCATCATCTCCTCCTCCTCCTCCTCCTCCTCCTCCTCCTCCTCCTCCTCCTCCTCCTCCTCCTCCTCCTCCTCCTCCTCCTCCTCCTCCTCCTCCTCCTCCTCATCTTTTACCCATTACTCACTTTCCCCTCTCACCAATCTCTATACAATTTCCTCTTCCTCCTTGCCTCCCCCACCCCCCTCGTTCCTCCCTCATTCCCTTCCCCTGTTCCCTCGTCACCATATCAAACAGCCGCTTCAAAAACCCAGAGTCACCTCGGAGGGAAAATTCCGTTCCTTTTCCCCTTCAATTCTTTCCTCTCAGACGTGTGTGTTTGTGCGTACGAGAGAGAGAGAGAGAGAGAGAGAGAGAGAGAGAGAGAGAGAGAGAGAGAGAGAGAGAGAGAGAGAGAGAGAGAGAGAGAGAGAGAGAGCAAACTTAAGAGTAAAGGAATTTTTTATTTAGTCTGTCCCTTTTTTTCTATCTCTTTCTCTTTCTCTCTCTCGTTCACTCTTATGTTATTGGTCTTCTTTCCTTTCTGTCCATGATTCTTTTTGATATATATCTTTCTGTATCTCCTTTTCTTTATCTCTCCATCTTTTATTCATCTTTTATCGTGTACATCCCTTTATTCCGCTGCCCTTCCTTTCCTATTATTTTTCCTCGCCATGCCCTCCCTGCCGCTCCACCTCGAGTCTCGTGCGCCTCTGTTGGTTTATCGTTATGGTTAATGGTTCAATGTAGTGTGGACTTTTACGGCGCGCGGCAGTGGTGATCCTCCTCCACTTAGGGTATGTGGTGGCAGGTACTACATGTGGGCAGGAAGGGGGAAGGATAGCGCTTAATGTCATTAGGTAAGTATTTTTTTTTTCTCTCTCTCTCTCAGATGTGACTTTTGTCCGAGTTTATATTGTTTTTCTGTACTTTTTTTTTTTTTTTTTTGTGTGTGTGTGTGTGTGTTTATTCCGTTTTCTTCCTTTGATATGCTGGTTTAAGGTATGGGGGTCGTGTATTTCATTACCCGCCACTGTCACTTGGTACACCTTTCCCTAATTACCATTCATTCTCGGACATCATTACTCTTCCTCAGCCACATCCAATTTTTTAACTGGGAAGAAATTGCAAAATGTATCCTTTTTTCATCGCTAACTTTCTTGTAGATGCTATTAACGCATTGCTTCGGGTGCTGCTAATTGTTTCGTGTCGCAGTGAAATGATTTACTTTATTATCATTGTCATTAACATCATTATCGTTACAGGAAAAAGTTTTCTTCTCTTAAACTTCTCTAATCTGTTCCAGTTCCTATCTACTATTCCAGACCATCCCTAACAACACCACGTCCATGTTAATTTTGGAATATGGGTTTTTTTCTGCCGTTTCCTCCACTTTTTCATTGTCTGCGTAGTGTGTGTGTGTGTGTGTGTGTGTGTGTGTGTGTGTGTGTGTGTGTGTGTGTGTGTGTGTGTGTGTGTGTGTGTGTGTGTGCGCGCGCCTGCTTTTTCTTCGCCATAACCCGTAGCTGTCAGTCTGGCCACGTGTCAGGAACAGTAGCCTGGAGCCTCAGAGCCTCACGCAGGTGCTGCACAGAATTACCACGCGCAGCTGTCAGCTACGGGCGGGCCGCAGGCCTCGGCAAGGTCAAGCCTATGGTGCACACGAAGGAAAATGTAAGAAAATAAGAGACTTTTTCCCCTTTCTTTCCCTCCATTCTGCACGTAAGGAAGGAGGGTGGAGGGGAGGGGAAAGGAAGGCTGTAGTTTGGAAGAGGAAAAGAACAGGACGAGGGGAAGAGAGGGAGCCGTGGTGCCTCCACTTTAAGAGGAAGGAGAGAGAGAGATGTGGAGAGAGAGAGAGAGAGAGAGAGAGAGAGAGAGAGAGAGAGAGAGAGAGAGAGAGAGAGAGAGAGAGAGAGAGAGAGGATTGAGATTGAAGTTCCAAAACTGTAGACGAAAATGTTTTCGCGCGATAACCCAACTTGATGGAAGGTCCTGGCTGTGGTGGTGGTTGCGGCGGCAGTGGCGGGAGTAGTGGTGGTGGTGGTGGTGCTGGTGGTGGTGCTGGCGGTAGAGGTACGTAGCTATTGAAGGGAAAGAAATGATGGAAGATGATTTGTGGTAGAAAGTAGCGTTGTGGTGATAGCTGCAGTGAAATTATGTTCATACTGACGAATAGTGTGGTTATGATAATATTTGGATATGATGAAAGACGCCAAGACAGACAAAGAACTTGATGGAGAGATGATATCGGTTTTGTTTGGGTGACCTGAAGTAGACCGACAACTGACACATGAGTGAAGAAGCTTGAGGGAGGCCTTTGATCTTTAGTGGCATCATAATAAGCTAAAGAAATAATGATGAGTATGATGTTTATACTGGTAGTGGTAACGTTGAGTGATGCGGGTAGGTGGTACAGTGGTGAATGTTGAAAGTTTGAGAGAGAGAGAGAGAGAGAGAGAGAGAGAGAGAGAGAGAGAGAGAGAGAGAGAGAGAGAGAGAGAGAGAGAGAGAGAGAGAGAGAGAGAAATTAGTCAGATATTAAAAAAAAATCAAATTATCTAGGGCAGTAGCGAAGAATTCACTGTTCACTAAGGATGAACATTGTTTTGTCGTTAAGATCACCAGTAGACCTGACGTATGGGAATCAGTCTGACAGCCGAAGGATAATTTGAGTTGATGGAAGGTTTAACTTAAACGTCTTCCTGCCGAGGTTACTTCTGAAATGTTTTATGCTAGCTGGAAATCAAATCTACTGATTGATAGTTTGAAGGAGTGGAGGGTTTGCCATTCTTTGTTATTGGTTGAATCATATTTCTAGAACCTGTGGCAACTGTTTTAAGTCTTTTCTTTCATTTTTCTAGACATGGCGCCTACCTTGACTCAGTTTTTTTGGGGAACTTGTGGAGACGTCTATCAGGAACTTAGAAAACCCTAGGGTCAATGCTAGAAAATTATTTGGAAGCATATATCAACTAAATCAAGTGACATGGAGAGAGAAAAAGGTTGTAAAGGATTGAGTAAAGATCAATTTATGGATATAGAAGTCATGTCGGTGTTGGTGTCTTGATTGAATGTGAGCGAGAAAGATTAAAAAATACGAAGTTGCGGTGCATATTTTAGTCATAGCTCAAGGATTGTGAGTATATGTACGTTGGCTCGCATTTTCCTATGTGGGAATTTCTGAAGTGTCGGGGACTAGATATTCCACGGCGGCAGAAAAAAAAAAATAAATAAAGTTTCAGAACGAAGGAAACTACTCTCCTAGGCCAGGGTTTTCCTGTGGTACGAGAATATGCGGAGTGCTTGTGGCTGAAGGAATTAGAGTGTAGGACTATGTTTTGTCCTGTCAGAGTCACCTCCATTTTGCCCCAAGACGCATTCCTGTCAGGGAAACAACAGTATTTTTGTGGGAAGTTGACATAATCTTAGCTTGTGCAGGAGCAGCCGGACAATGCTAACTCGTGATCCGGTAACGGGAGTGTAGATGTAATAGAACAGAATAGGATAATGACGAGAAAAGAAAAAAAAAGAAAAAAAATAGTGATGGGTCTCTCTCTCTCTCTCTCTCTCTCTCTCTCTCTCTCTCTCTCTCTCTCTCTCTCTCTCTCTCTCTCTCTCTCTCTCTCTCTCTCTCTCTCTCTCTCTCTCTCTCTCTCTCTCTCTCTCTCTCTCTCTCTCTCTCTCTCTCTCTCTCTCCCCCCCCCCCACACACACACACACGTGACCTTTCTTTCTTCCCTCACGCTCTTGAGGTCCCCCTTCTTTCCCCCTCCTCTCACATTTCCCAACTTTACCGTACACCTCGCCAACTTTTCCCCAGCAGGTTGACTCCTTAAAAATTTCCTCACTTCCCCAGATTTCCATCGTCAAACTCCAACGCTCTTGTCTACTTTCCTAGCTCAGTTTCCTCTCTCTTACCTCCGCTTGGACCTTCAGGCTTCCCTTCTCTTCCATTCCCTTCACTTCCTCCCTCCATCCTCTCTCGCTCTCTTGCTGCTGTTCCCCCTTCGGTGTATGGGGTTCCTCCTGGGCGGCATTGCACCCTCTTCCCTGAGTTTCGGACACCGTTGAATGCCTATACGAAAAGCGGCGTTCAGGGAGCGTGTCTGAAGCTGTCTACTTGCACCCAACAACTCTCTCTCTCTCTCTCTCTCTCTCTCTCTCTCTCTCTCTCTCTCTCTCTCTCTCTCTCTCTCTCTCTCTCTCTCTCTCTCTCTCTCTCTCTCTCTCTCTCTCTCTCTCTCTCTCTCTCTCTCTCTCGCTCGCGTAAACGGTTTCGTTTTGTATTTCCTGGTTCACTGAAATAGATGGATGACACTGTAAAGTGTTTTATTTGCTGGTTTTAGTGTGTCTGTGTGCATGTGTCTTGGGTATGCCTCGGTAAATGTGTGTGTGTGTGTGTGTGTGTGTGTGTGTGTGTGTGTGCAGGGCGGGCGTGGGTTCCTTTGGCCAGGTTCTGACGTGGGGCGGCGCGGTGGTCTTGTTTGAAAAGTTGAAAACATTTTACTTTTTCCATTATCCCGCTACGATGCCAAATTGAATTTTCATGAGGCTTTTACACGAGTGTGGAGCTCTCTCTCTCTCTCTCTCTCTCTCTCTCTCTCTCTCTCTCTCTCTCTCTCTCTCTCTCTCTCTCTCTCTCTCTCTCTCTCTCTCTCTCTCTCTCTCTCTCTCTCTCTCTCTCTCTCTCTCTCTCTCTCTCTCTCTCTCTCTCTCTCTCTTTACTTTCTTTACAAAAGCATTTTAGTCTGACAGTAAGAGGAACCAGCAGACAAGAAAGCCACTGAGCGTCTTGGGAGCAGTCAGCAGGTTGGGGACGGGGAAGCAGGTTGAAGGGAATCAGTCAGCAGGCCGTTGGAGTACGAGTCAGGAAGTTGAGGGAACGTGTTATCATTTAGGGGGATGAGTCAGTAGTTTAGGCTATGTAAGTCAGCAGCTTGGGGAAGAGTCAGTAAATTGAGGAATGGGTCAGTAGGCAGGTGGAAATGTCGAGTCAGCAGGTTATTGGAAGAGTCAGTACATCGAGAGAAGCGTCAGCAGGTTTAGGAGTCGAGTAAGCAGATAAGAAGACGAGTTAGCAGGTTAACTGAAAAGTACCACTCCAGCAGTAGATGAAGTGAAAGTACAGTCTCGTTCAATACTCCAATTAATTTCTTTAATCAGAATGTTGCATAATTACGTACGTATTGAATGCATGGTAATGGATTTAATTAACATACTGCATTGTTTCCCTAGGCGCTCTCTCGGCTCGTAATGGTAATGCGTTTGATTGGCCCGACATGGAAAAATACAAATATGTTTGGAAAATTTTTTTATGTGATTAACTTCAGATGTATAGGTGATTGGGGGAAGTGACGTGTGGGGCTCGCTCGGGGAGTGGTGACGAAGGGTTAGGGTAAGACACAGTGAGGGATAGTGTAGTGGTGATGGTAGGTAGCAAGGATAAGGCAGACGTGTTGAGGTCGAGTGGTTGAAGTGAAGTGAGGTGAGTGGTGAAGTTCGGTAAGGTGAGTGTGTTTGAAGCTGGCTGGTTGATGAGGTGTGGCCTGAAGAAAGAAGGGAGGGGAAGTGCTAATGACGGAGAAACAGAATGTTAACTGTGGCTTTCATTTTAATACGAAGGGCAGGAAGGTTGAGGCCGCCACGTTGAAACAGTGATGGATGAAGTGTGGCACGAGGAGGGAAGGATGAAGAAAGCCTCGACTTAGAAACAGAATATTAACTTTGGCTCCTTATTTCAAGTAATAGGAAGAAAACTTAAGTAAACTGGTCTTATCGAACTTACATATGTACGTTTAAGTCACAATAAATCATCAGAAATATGAGCTTCATTGTTAGTCTATGGCTAGAAAGTGGTTAGTGCTTTAGGTCGTGTTGCTGGCAGACGACAAGGTCAGTGTTGGGAACATGTACTAGAGTGAGTACAAGTAAAAGATTCTCTAGATATACTCGTAAGGTATGAACGTCTGTTGCGTGGCGCGGCGGAAGTGAATATGGCGTGTTTGTTCGGCACAATCTGGGAGTGAGAGGGGGAAAACGCACATCCATAAACATGATAATACTGCTGAGCACTAGGAAATTTTATATGAGGAAAGCGTAATAATGTCGCAGACAAAAACACAGTACAAGCAATAATTTCCTAATAAGCTTCCACGAGAAACGCACTGTTCATGTTTAACTGATACTAAACAAGTTCTATAGAATTGTTCAAAAGTGATGAGAAACCTTGTCATTGGGTGTTGAGCGTATACTGGTGACTTTCTGTGAATATCTGGTAAAGAACACGAGTTTTATATATATATATATATATATATATATATATATATATATATATATATATATATATATATATATATATATATATATATATATATATATATCGGTATAAAGTTCAATTACTAGTACTTTTTTTCATCTGTACTCTATTTTTCATTCTTTTTAAGAAAATCGTCGATGCAGATATCTCACCACACAGTTATTTATATACTGTACTCACACCTGCTCATGTACACACACACACACACACACACACACACACACACACACACACACACACACACACACACACACACACACACACACACACACACACACACACACACACACACACACACACACACACACACACACACACACACACACAGTGCACTCTGGCCTAAATGGACGAATGGTGCCAGTTTTTACAGTCTGCTATCGATGCCTCTGTTGATAGTGTTACATTTTACATCCAGCGTGAGCGTGCCTCAGTCAAGACCTGTTCGAGGCCGCCTGTCCTGGGCTTTGACCTCCCAGCGCCTGGCGAGTCCCTGCCATTGTTGGTTGTTGGAGGGGCGGCTGGTTCCCCATTATGCCTGAGTGTTTGATGCCGTTTGTGTTGTTGGTTACTAAACTATATAAACGTACAAATGTGTCCCCCGCACGAAATGTTGTGTAAAAAATAGTGACACTATATTTTCGTGTGCCTTGTAGTGATATTTTTATACATTTTTTTCTTCCCACCAGACATTTAGATTTTAAATGAGAGAGAGAGAGAGAGAGAGAGAGAGAGAGAGAGAGAGAGAGAGAGAGAGAGAGAGAGAGAGAGAGAGAGAGAGAGAGTATGCACCCATACACATACACACATTATTTGTAGGCAAAGTTTTAATATACTGAAACATAATAATCACTTTTCAACACTAAAAAAATGTTAATGTTTTTGAGAAGTTTCTGTGACGCTCAAAATCAAACTTGTGATACCTGAAGTCGAGAAGGAAGTGATTGAAATGATGATGCCTTTCAGTACCGCTGGCGAGGCGAGGTGAGGGTGACTGCTTTTACTCGTAAGTAAGTGTTGTTTGTGTTACAGAGTTGCTGGAGAGTGTAGCTGGTTTCACCCCACTGATTCCCAGGCAGAACATACCAGGCGCCCCCAAGGAACCGCCCTCCACTGCACCTTCGTCCACGCCTGCACCCAATCCACAGGCTGTACCCTCTGGCGGGGGCTTCTTCTTCGGTAAGTACATGATTTCTGTATGAGAGATAGATGGAAAGGTGATGTCTACTCTCTCTCTCTCTCTCTCTCTCTCTCTCTCTCTCTCTCTCTCTCTCTCTCTCTCTCTCTCTCTCTCTCTCTCTCTCTCTCTCTCTCTCTCTCTCTCTCTCTCTCTCTCTTCTTTTTATTTCTATAATTTTATTTTATCTGAGCAGTCTATCGGTACAGCTTTTCATGTTATAATTTTTCATAATTCATTATCCTGAACCGAACGTGGATGATATCGAGTAAGTATTTATTAAACTTATTTAGCCATAACGCTCATCTCGCCTCTCCATCTTGTCTGTGTACACCTGGTTTTCTCACTTATCAAACTCATTCACTAAACCTCTACATTTTCTCCCTTTTGTTTATAATATTTCCCGTGTTCAAATTTCCTCTTTTGCACAATTATTATTACTACTTTTTTTACTGCAAAGTCATTCACTGAGCCACATTCATTCACCTTCACCCATCCACACGCCTCCTTTCATGTTACATTTTCGTGCGTGCTTTCATAACCCTTTGTTCGCCCTTCTCCTGTTGATGGCGTTAGACTTCGATCCTCTTAATTCTCCCACGTGTTGTCTGGATCCTCTCGTAAACCTCTTGATGGCGACGATTCAGCCGAGGTATTTGCTTCTCATCAGACTGTTTGTAAGAAGAGGGGAACAGGGGCGTGAAATTGTGGCCGACGACTGAGAGAGAGAGAGAGAGAGAGAGAGAGAGAGAGAGAGAGAGAGAGAGAGAGAGAGAGAGAGAGAGAGAGAGAGAGAGAGAGAGAGAGAGAGAGAGAGAGAAATTTGGGTTAGGTAGGTGGGAGAGTGAGGGGGCAGCAGCCGACCTTAACGCTGAGGTTCAAGTTTGAATTGTGGGAGTGTTGGCGGCGGCCCACTATTGTTGCAAGTGACGGGGCAATTAGCAGGTGAAGGGGCAGCATGGGGGGAAGAGGGGGAGGGGGTTGGGGCTTTGGTGTTAGGGTCAGGGAGGGAAAGACAGGTAAGATCAGGGGGATAGATAGGCGGATGAAGATCGGGTATCAGGTGTGGGGTTCATTAGTGCGCCGGTGCAGCCTCCCCCCTTCTCCCATCCCCCGCGGCAGGTGTATTCCGGACAGGTGCGAGGCGTAAGGGTTAGTTAGGGGGGGGGGGCGTCGACAGGGATCATCTCTGTTCTCTGTGGGAGGTAGTGTTATCTTATTTTTGATATTGATTTGGTTTATTTATTGATGTGTGAGTACGTATGGATGCATTTGGCTATTTATTTGTTCATTCATTCATTCATTCATTCATTCTTTTTTTTCTTGATGTACTTATTTATTTATTTATTTATTTATTTATTTATTTATTTATTTATGTGTTATTTATTTTACTTTATTTATTTATTCGTTTTAGTGTGTGTGTGTGCATGTGTGTGAAGTGACGTAAAGGAAACACTGACGATAGAGATGAAAAGAGAAAGGATTTTTTTTTTCTTTCTTTGGCGTGGAATCATACCGGCTGTTGTCAATGATGGTTATGTATTATTGTATGTTCATTTATTTACTAGGAAAGCTGTCATTGCTTAGAGATCTGGAAGGAGCTCTGCCTGCCAAGCACTGCCGAGAATTGGCGGGGATAAATATTCTTTCATACAAACCGAGAAATTGTCTCCATAAATTAAAAACACTTGCTCTCTCTCTCTCTCTCTCTCTCTCTCTCTCTCTCTCTCTCTCTCTCTCTCTCTCTCTCTCTCTCTCTCTCTCTCTCTCTCTCTCTCTCTCTCTCTCTCTCTCTCTCTCGTTGTGGACCGTTGACGATTTTTTTTTTCATATGATGACTACGACCCACATTCACCCATTGTATAACACCTTTCGCCCTGTTTTGCACCGAATTCCCTCACATAGTCGTCTATCTATACATCTCCATCCTCTATGATCAGAAATACTTCCTTTCAAACTGATTTTTTTTTTATCACGTGACTTCCTGTGTGTGTGTGTGTGTGTGTGTGTGTGTGTGTGTGTGTGTGTGTGTGTGTGTGTGTGTGTGTGATTGCTTATATCTTTTTCATTCACATCGCAGTCTTGCTCAGAAACTTCAGTCCATCCTGTCTGATACGCTGACCTCGTTCCTCCACCACGTACTGTGCCTGGGTTTCGTTGGTCATCACTGGGTCGTCATTCCGTCAATCAGCCTGTCTACCTGTAATCACTTGCCCGCATCAGGCAGCCTGCTTTCGGTCGTGTCTTGTCAGGTCGCGCCACCTCGCATCATTATAACTTCAATGTGTTCTCTAATTCACGATGCTTTCCTCGTTCATGAAAATTTGTCTTATGACGTTTTTTTTTTTTTATCGATTTGTCTTTTAATACACACAAGTTTAATTATATGAAAACCAGTGTATTAATCTTAGTTGTCATTGTTCAGCGCTTATCCCATTATAATATATGCGAAAACCAGTTTCCGTAAGTTGTTGCATAAAATATGGTTGTATTTCAATAACAGTAGATTCATAATATATATTGTTTGATTTAATTGTCAATACGAATCACTGGACCATTTACTGTTTACGATAGATTTTGAATATGTCTGTCAGAGTTAACATAAACAGCGAGCACGTTCACTTCCGTTGTCGGCTGCAGGCAGGAATCAGCGGTCACAGGCGCAGCTTGATCTATCCCCGGCTGTTCGAAGGTTTTGCGGATTTACGTATTGCCACAGTGAGAGACTTTGTGAAGAAGAGATCAGTGTTGAAGAATGGCCTCTTGTGCCGCCACGCTAAGGAAGGAAGGAAGGATGTTCTAGCTGTGGCTGAAACTATGAACGTAATTTCCTGCAAAAATCTATATTAAAATTAATAAAAAAAATATATAAAAAACTTGGGAATGAGATATCAGTCATCGAGGTTTTACATAAACGCGTTCTGAACCAGTCCAACACAGTATACCCAGCAATTCACTCCTTCGAAAAGAGATTAAAGAGGCAACAAAAGAATTTCCCTTGTTTTATTCCGCCTTGAGTCTCATTGCTTTAGTACATACCAGTCTCGGTCTTCGTTTGATAGTGATCGTTGCATCTTGTTACGATTTCATAAAAGAAAGGAATGAAAGTAAGGTTCCACTAATAGTGAAGCCTTTACTGATGGGGAGGTAAACAGTTTTAGATGTACACCTGGCACGCATTGCTCTTAGAAAGGCACTCGCTCCGCCTATTATATTAATTCTGGCGTAAAGTTAAAAACCACTTCTCTTCTTTTGATGTTAAGTGAGATGGATTGTGATTGCCTTCCCATTTTGGTAAGTTTGATTTGAGAGGAACCATTACTTCACGATGGTCATCTACAGCATCCTGCACTAGCTAGACATATGCAAGCACACACACACACACACACACACACACACACACACACACACACACACACACACACACACACACACACACACACACACACACACACACACACACACACACACACACACACACACAAAGTAAGCAGCTTGCCAGTCACTTATTCGAAGTCTGTGTTTCCCTGAACTTGCGAGAACACATTTTTCCTTCTCTCGAGTGACCATGATTACAAGGAGACGCAACCCTTCCCTCTCCCCTCACTCGCCCGGTCCTACTCCACTCTCCCACCTCCATTCATTCTGACTGGACAACAGCGTATAATCTTGGCGTTCGTTGCTCTGTTTGTGTTTACGTAGAGGCTGAGGATGTGCCATAATGAAATGCGATGTGTGTTGACCTTAGAGTGGTGTAGGTATGGGATGAGATGGCCACTGGTAGTAGTTCAGGCCTTGTTTACTGGATGGTCACTAGTTACAGTTGTGTTGTGTTGTGTTGTGTTGTGTTGTGTTGTGTTGTGTTGCTGACTGTTTGCTTGTTTGGTATAGGTGTTGACTGATCTTTTAGGAAATTACTCTCAGTCATCTGTTAAAATGCGATTCCTTCTTTGCCATTTGTTCATCTGACCCATCACCCAAGCCTTGTTGTTAATTCTTGTCTTTTTTTTTTTCTCTCTCTCACTTTTCGCTCCCATCATGCGTTTTACCGTGCACAACGTCTTACGTGTCACCCATATATGTTACCCCATCACGTTCTTTACTAAAACTGGTCTAAAAGCCTCTCATTCACCAGTACCCTTGTCCCATCACGCACGAATTTCGCTCTTACTATGCTCTTGACCACTAAGCTCTGCCCATCACCTCCAACTACGAGATTCTGTCCCTTCGCCGTCTGTCTTCCTTTATACACCCGCACAAGGAAATACACCGCCCAAATTTGCCAAAGTGAAGCCATAAAGAGAGAGAAGGCACAAAAGTTAATTCTCCGCAGATGCATATCATCTGCCTGGGAAGAAAATGCCGAAACAGTGAAGGTCTTGTCGTGGTAAAATATGGTGAGTAAATAAATTAGTTATATTACTACCGCTGCCAAGCTGTTGACGTCAGTTGTTGTTGACTCGGGAGTGGTCAGAGTGCGAGATTAATCTTGATTGGTACAGGTTCCACTGCCCGCCCCTCCCCCTCCCGGACCAATAACTGCGGGCGACACTCATTGTTGATCCGAATCTTTATTGTCTGCAAATAGAGTGATGCATAAACACATATCCACATCTTAATGAATTGTGCTGAGGGCGCGGATGTTGACTGTGTGGTCAGCTACAGCTCGTGATGAATGATAGCATACGTACAAGGTAGTAAACAAGGTAGCAATGTCCTCCAGTGCGTGCCAGGGAGTAATCAGGCAACTTAATATCTATGCTTGGTTAACAGTGAATAAAACTCGCATGTCCATTCATATGCCTCTCTCTCTCTCTCTCTCTCTCTCTCTCTCTCTCTCTCTCTCTCTCTCTCTCTCTCTCTCTCTCTCTCTCTCTCTCTCTCTCTCTCTCTCTCTCTCTCTCTCTCTCTCTCTCTCTCTCTCTCTCTCTCTCTCTCTCTCTCTCTCTCTCTCTCTCCTTTCTTTGAATACTTGCCTACCTCTATAATTCAGTACAGATATTGTGATTTGCTTACAGCATACAGGTTGAATGGCATGTTACTTCTGTATTTACTCAAAGATAAGGACAATAAATTAATGCAGAAAATATTTGCCATAAACCAAATGTTAGACATACGCTTCTTAAACCAGAACTCAGGTTTGTTATTAAATTCAATATATGTAGTGCACACCTGTGTAACAAGACAACAAAGGAGGAAAGGAAGGCAGTTTGCTTGCAGGTGAAGGTGTGGGAAATAGTCATGAGAGTGAGTTGCCATTGCCAGCATTCTGCAGTGGGCCCACAAGAACAATAATTATTGATCTCTTCAGGGATTCTTAACCCTCTGACTGCTGCTGATTAATGAAATAGACTTTAAAGCATGATTTAGGGAAGAAAAAGAAAAAAACTACATGAGCAACAAAACAAGCATATATATATATATATATATATATATATATATATATATATATATATATATATATATATATATATATATATATATATATATATATATATATATATATATATATATAATAAGGCTATTGACAGTATGTGTGTGTGTGTGTGTGTGTAGCTCTGTTATCCCTTGTCAAAGCCACTTGGTGTTGTTCAAATGAAATAACAGATATCACAACTTGGTGCCCTGAAAATGTTCATAGTTAGCATCATCGTAGATAACGACATGGTCATCGTTACGGTGGGGAGAAACATTGAAGACTGAGCCACCAAGAGGATTTCATCACGCATGCAGTTATTTATTGGAACATCTGACATAACGGTGTGTGGTTGGAAGACTCTCGCCGGAGACGTGAACAAGAAAACAAACAGTCGGAATTAAATTGAAGATTAACGAGGCATTATAATGCATTAGTATGTCATCTTCATAGATTAGTGTAGGGGAAAGGCAAGACCACCTATATATATATATATATATATATATATATATATATATATATATATATATATATATATATATATATATATATATATATATATATATATATATATATATATATATATATATATATATATATATATATATATATATATATATATATATATATCACACACACACACACACGTACATTCATATGTTTTTTTTTTTTTTTTTTTATTGCGGTCTATAAGGAATCTCAAGATTTTGACATTTATTTGAAAGTGTCTCAGTGTCAATCCCACGAGGCGTGTTACTACCCACCGGTCCCGGATATTCAATTATTTCGCCTCCTGCTCCGTCCCACCAATCTGAGTAATCGATAAATGTGAGCTGCACGCTGATTGGCTGGCCAGCGTGTTGGAGGCGGAGCGGAGGGAAGGGGAAGAAACTACGATCGATTTCCAGAATATTGAGACGCGGCCAACTGCTAATGAACCCCCTGCCCACCCCTGGAGCGGCTTGGAACCCCTGCCTCCCGTCGCCGCCCTTCCACGCCCCCGGGATGCTGCACACCTCGCCCACAGACAACCCTTCCTAATAGGATCATCTCCCTCTGACGTGAAATCCTCACTATCACCTTTGCTGCCAAGTTACGCCTGTCTTGGCCATCACACACTTGTTTGTTCTTGTTTTTCCTCTCTACTCCACAGCCATCGCTCGCGAGTATAGGACACTTCATCCTCCTGAATTTTATCCGGAAATTTCTCACGCTGGCTTATTTCTCCTCTTGGACATTTTCCCCTCCTGACACAGCCTTCAGATCCAAGCTAGAGTAAACTAACATGATCTTTTAACAGCCATAGTTTTCCTCAGTACCATCAGATGTATCCAAAAAGGAAAATAGATGTGAACATATCCACAGAGAAAATGCCGTGGGGGAAATAAGGGCGTGCCACAACACAGCATCCTTCATCCCTCCCTTCCCCTATCGCATCCTACACACACACCCTCTTTCATTCTTTCCCAAACAACTGCCCCTACACACCATCCTTTACCCCTTCCCTAACACAACCTCCACACGCAGTATCACCCCTCGCCTACTATTACACACAACATCCCTCTCCTCGTCCTTAACACAACCTCCACACACTGCATCCTTCACTCCTCTGTCCAACACCTGCCGCCATCAGCGTGCACTGGACGTTACTTGTCAGTCACATGCGTTAGCGGAAGTGGATGTCAAACTGTTACATTCTCTTGTGTGCAGATGTTGATGCGTGGATGATTATTCAGCATTAAGCTAAACGATAATGGAATGGTAACAGATTGTTGATGTTGGTTGATTTAAATTACGTTACACTCCACAAACTAGAGTATTAGACATAACTAGTTGCAGTTTAAAAGAGAAAATGCTGTAACTACTTATTGAATGTTTGGGAGGAAGGGTATAGAATACTTAATGGTGTGGTAGTCTTGCTTGTTTAGTGCACTTAGTAATACACTTCATAATCGTTGTAATGCTCAAATCCATTGCGTATAGTTCTTATGGGTTAGTTTTGTGATTGATAATTCCCGTCACTCCTCGTAATTACATTTCGTATGCGTATATGTATTCCGTGCCCTCGAGAA
>NC_087165.1:24293511-24308511 GCF_035594125.1 Scylla paramamosain
GAGAACGAAGTGCTTGTAATGGTGAAGGTCATTGCAAGATCGAGGGAAGGAAGGTCTGCTCATTGTATCTTCGTTCCTTACTTGTTGTGTATCAGAAGTTCCCCTCTCTGGTAAACCTTTCCTTTCGAAAATTATTTCCTCAAGACTTCTCCCCTAACAGAAAAAAAAAGCTATGATAAATTAAATTAAGTTACGTTCGGGAAATTAATCGTAGGTGGAATTATCATAGAAGCCTAGGAGCTGGCAAGAGTGCCGTGGGTGATAAGAGGACGAAGGAGTACAAGTGAGGAGTGTGTGGGAGTAGACGAAGGAGGGATACAGACTCTTGAATGATTGAATAAGGTAAAGAAGTACTGGGTTCCAAAAAAGGTACTGGAATTTCATCATGGAATTTGGAAATGGATGAGGTTCCAGTGCCATCTCTCTCTCTCTCTCTCTCTCTCTCTCTCTCTCTCTCTCTCTCTCTCTCTCTCTCTCTCTCTCTCTCTCTCTCTCTCTCTCTCTCTCTCTCTCTCTCTCTCTCTCTCTTCTTCTTCTTCTTCTTCTTCTTTTTCTTCTTCTTCCTCTTCTTCCTCTTCTTCTTCTCCTCCTTCTCCTCCTCCTTCTCCTTCTCCCTCTTCCCTCTTCCACCAGTCTCCTCGGGCGTGGAAAAGCGGGGGGCCATTCCCACCCGGCGTGTCTGGCCGCCCTCGCCATTCCCGATCCTGGAATTGGAATTTGAGGTGGAGCCTGAAACGAGGAGAGAGGACGGCAAGAGGAAGAGGAAGGGGAGGAGAAGGAAAATAAAGAGAGTGGGTTTGATTCCCAGGAAAAGATGGCTCCTCCTCTTCCTCCTCTTCTTCCCATTCTTTCTTCGCTCCTTCCTTTTTCCCCCCACCGTCTTACTTCAATTTCTTCAGACACTGTAGCCGCTCCACACACGGGCGAGAGACGGAGAGCAGGACAGGGCGTGCTAGTGGGGAGTGGTGGTGATGGTGGTGGTGTTGACAGCGCAGTGAAAGTAATGGTGGTTTTAGTGATTATGGAAGTTTAAGTTAGCAATTATAATGGGTTGTGGTGAATTTGAGTGATGGAGTAGTGGTAATAGTAGTAGTGATAGAGAGAGAGAAGAAGAACAAGAAGAAGAAGAAGAGCAGGAATACGAGAAAAAACTAGCAGTAGAAAGTGGACGCCAGAAAAAAAATAGTAGGAAGAGTAGAAAGATTTAGTTACTATGGAATTTAAAGAAGGAAAGAAGCCGCAAGGTAGCAGAGAGGCAGCGTTAGTAGGGGATATGGTCTAGAGAAGGGAAAGGGGAATGAATGGTTATGATTATGGTAAAAAAGGAGTTTGGTATCTTTATTCTCCATACCCTCCCATCAACACACTCCCCCGGTGCACCATTCCTCCTGTTTCCTTCCTTTCCCCAACACTGCAAGGTCACAAAAAGCCAGGAACGGATAGTGAGTGAGGGAGAGGAAGTAAGGGAAGGCGTCTGTTTGTGTGTGTCTGCGTGTCTGTGTGTCGTAGAGGAGAGTAAATATCGCAGTTTCTTCATTTGTCTTTCTTTTCCTCTCATTTGTCACGTCCATCTTGCGATTTTTCTCCCTTTTTATTTGACTGACTCCCTTTCTCCCTTCCCCTTCATATCTGACTCTCCCTCATTCCCTTCCTTCCTCTATTGTCTTCCTTGTTCTCTCAACCGTGTCCCACCCATACTGCTCTCTCTCTCTCTCTCTCTCTCTCTCTCTCTCTCTCTCTCTCTCTCTCTCTCTCTCTCTCTCTCTCTCTCTCTCTCTCTCTCTCTCTCTCTCTCTCTCTCTCTCCAATAACTCTCTATCTATGCCTTTCTTACCTTTTATTTTCGTTCCTTTCTTTTATTGTACTCGTTGCTGTATACTCTCTCTCTCTCTCTCTCTCTCTCTCTCTCTCTCTCTCTCTCTCTCTCTCTCTCTCTCTCTCTCTCTCTCTCTCTCTCTCTCTCTCTCTCTCTCTCTCTCTCTCTCTCTCTCTCTCTCTCTCTCTACAGTACTAGCATGAGATGTAACAAGAAGAAACTTTAATAGAAAAAAATTGTTATATAGACATTTTAGTGAGTCGAATATTGTATGGAGGAGAGACAAAATCAGTAATATATTTTTATCTCCACGTGATGTTTGTATGTTAGGACAAGTAGGTTGTTTTTGTCTTCATGTAACATATGGGACGAGGTTCATTAATCGTAGGGTGATCACGTGAAATGACTGGGCACATTTAAAAAGAGGTTTAGACAAATTTGTGGATGAAGATGTTAGTGGAAGTAGGTAGTTAGATTTCGTATAGGGACTGCCACTTGTAGGAAACACGTCTTCTTCCAGCTCGTCTTATTGTCTGGTGTTCTTATGGAAGACTGGAATGTAATAGTAATGAATGAATAATGATAATAAGCTTGCTAGGTAAAGAAAATACGTGTAATAGGTAAAAGGAAAAAAGATGGAAGTAAAGAAGGCTTGCATCTTCACTTCTGAGTCCACGAAGACAAGAACTAATGTACCCCACTTAACACACACACACACACACACACACCTTGCTTCATATTTTTATTTATTTTTCTTTTCTTTTCTTTTCTTCTCAGATTTGTCCTCATCTTTTAATTCACTTCGCCCTTAAATTCCTTTCCTCCTCACTCTGCGTTTTCTTTTCCTCCTCCTCCTCCTCCTCCTCCTCCTCCTCCTCCTCCTCCTCCTCCTCCTCCTCCTCCTCCCTCTCACTTTAATACCGCGGGAGGAGGAGGCTGTCCATTAGTCCCGCCTCTCACTCACTCTCACAGCCACACTCGCTCCTCTAGCTTTAATTCATCTCATTGACTCCTCCTCTTCCCTCTTCTCATTCTCGTCATCCTCTTCTTCTTCTTTTTTTTTTTCCTCCTCCGCCTCTTCGTTCTCCTCCTAGGCGTCGTCGTCTTAGTCCTCCTCCTCCTCCTCCTCCTCCTCCTCCTCCTCCTCCTCCTCCTCCTCCTCCTCCTCCTCCTCCTCCTCCTCCTCCTCCTCCTCCTCCTGTCCACTTTTTTTCTGTGAGAGAAAGAGAAAGCCCTTAAGAAATGCAATGAGCACTGAACAGTTCTCTCTCTCTCTCTCTCTCTCTCTCTCTCTCTCTCTCTCTCTCTCTCTCTCTCTCTCTCTCTCTCTCTCTCTCTCTCTCTCTCTCTCTCTCTCTCTCTCTCTCTCTCTCTCTCTCTCTCTCTCTCTCTCTCACTCACTCCTTTGCACAAGAGAACTTCTGAAACTACATATCTTTCCTACTCTACCTTTCCTCCTGCACTTTGTCTTTCCTCCTTACGCCTTCTCTCTCTCTCTCTCTCTCTCTCTCTCTCTCTCTCTCTCTCTCTCTCTCTCTCTCTCTCTCTCTCTCTCTCTCTCTCTCTCTCTCTCTCTCCTTTGTTTTCTTTACGTCACTAGTTTCACATTTTCCTTCATTTTCACACCATTAATTCAGATTTCCTGGCTTCTTTCTTCATGTTATTTATTCTAAAATATTTCTTACTCTTTCTTCTTTCATTACTTTTACTGTCTTCTATCGCTAACACTTCTCAACTGGCTCTTCTTTCCTTCGTCTTTCCTTTCTTCCTTTGCCTGCTTTCTAGTTTCCTTCCTTCCTTCCTTCCTTCCTTCCCTCCCTCCTTCCTTTCCTTTCCTTTCCTTTGTGTAGTTTTGTCAACGGTTCACCTCACCTCTCCTTCTTCCTTCCTTTCTTTCCTTCTCTCCTGCAGTGTACTTCTTCCCCCTCGCTACGCTTTCTTCACCCTCACGCCTCTCTCTCTCTCTCTCTCTCTCTCTCTCTCTCTCTCTCTCTCTCTCTCTCTCTCTCTCTCTCTCTCTCTCTCTCTCTCTCTCTCTCTCTCTCTCTCTCTCTCTCTCTCTCAAGCCACATCGCTTCTCTCCTCTCTTTTTTCTCTCTTCCCCTCTTTCTCCCTATTCCTTCCTCTGTCTTTCATGTATCTTCGCCTCCTCCTCCTCCTCCTCCTCCTCCTCCTCCTCCTCCTCCTCCTCCTCCTCCTCCTCCTCTTATTGCACATCTCCCAACTTTTGTCTCCTCTTCTCCAATACCTCTCTCTCTCTCTCTCTCTCTCTCTCTCTCTCTCTCTCTCTCTCTCTCTCTCTCTCTCTCTCTCTCTCTCTCTCTCTCTCTCTCTCTCTCTCTCTCTCTCTCTCTCTCTCTCTCTCTCTCTCTCTCTCTCTCTCTCTCTCTCTCTCAGTTGTTTTCTCCCATTTTTTCTCTCTCTCCTCACCTATCTTCATTTTCCTCCCTCTCCTACATTTACTATTTTTCTCTCTCAACATTATTCTTTATCTCCTAACTCTCCTTCCCTCTCATCCTTTCGGAAACTCCTATTCCTTCCTCCCACTCTATCACTCATCATTCCTTATTTGCTAATTCTTCTTTTCTCTCAGCCTTTCCGAATCTCTAACTCTCATTCTTCCTGATCTCTTACCTCCCCTTTCCTCTCACCCTCTGAATCTTCCACTCTTTCCTCCCCTTCCTTCTCTCTTTCGCTCACTCTCTCTTCCCCACGAACGGTAGCACACGCGGTGGACCTTGATGACGTCACTGGCAGGTGCTTCACTATACCTTCTTCCACTCCCCTTCCCTTCCCTTCCCTTCCCTTCCCTTCCCTTCCCTTCCCCCTTTCATCCCCTCTCCTGCCTCGCGCCGCTCCTCGCCACAGTCACCTTTAATTCCGTATCGCCACACCATCAGGTCGCGGCCTTCACTCTCCGACACGCCAAGATCACACACACACACACACACACACACACACACACACACACACGCACACACACACACGCACACGCACACGAACGGGGAATGATTGTAACTTTTGCGTTGTGATGTGATTAGTTTGTGTTTGGCTTGGTGCTTAGGTGTGTGTGTGTGTGTGTGTGTGTGTGTGTGTGTGTGTGTGTGTGTTTGTAAGTAGTAGCAGGTGTTTATTGGATACTGCGTTACTGGTTGGTTTTATCTCATTAGTCTGTGTCAGTGAAAGAGAGGAGTGGAGAGGATGATGTAAGTATGTATGTACAAGCTGGGAAACTACTCGTAAGTAGGTATTTATGTTTCTCTCTCTCTCTCTCTCTCTCTCTCTCTCTCTCTCTCTCTCTCTCTCTCTCTCTCTCTCTCTCTCTCTCTCTCTCTCTCTCTCTCTCTCTCTCTCTCTCTCTCTCTCTCTCTCTCTCTCTCTCTCTCTCTCTCTCTCTCTCTCTCTCTCTCTCTCTCTCTCTCTCTCTCCTGTTCTTTCTTATTGTAAATATAAATTACCTCAAGAACATAAATACGTATACTCGTATATGAAGAGATCTCGGGTTTACAATACATATATAGTGGAATAATTCAGTAAGGTCTGGATCTACTATGCATTGCTGAGGCAGACACAGATAACCAATTATTATTATTAGTTGATGTGAGTACACACGGTATCATGAATTGCTCTGCGTCTCTCTCTCTCTCTCTCTCTCTCTCTCTCTCTCTCTCTCTCTCTCTCTCTCTCTCTCTCTCTCTCTCTCTCTCTCTCTCTCTCTCTCTCTCTCTCTCTCTCTCATATGATCAGTTTGCAGTAACCTCATTTTCATTCTTTTTGCAGTAGACTATATGAATAAATAGATGAAAATAGATAAAAAAGACGAGGAAAGGATCGCAAAAACTTAACCCCAGTCTAACATTGCCTCCCTGCCACCCACCGACTCACCCACACATACACGTTCATTCACTCACGCATCAACGCCACTCACGCCTCACATCACTTCATCGCCATACTCATACAACTTCATGCTCTGAGTGATGAACGCGGAATGATAACATCTACCTTGAAAGTCACTATAATTCTCCTCCTCCTCCTCCTCCTCCTCCTCCTCCTCCTCCTCCTCCCGCATTCCCTTGCTGGCGGTGCGGCCCTCTAGCGGCGCCGCGGGCAAACACGCTGGCACTCTGGGGCGAAAACTTGTACTGAATCACTCTTATTGGGCCGTTTTTAGCGCACCTGGAGCTGGGACCGGGCGGAGTGAGGCGGGGCGCGGGGAGGGAGGGTGCTGGTGGGAATGATGAGGCGTGGGTGCAATGGAAGCTTCTCGGCGGGGACTTGCTGGCTCACTGGTTCTTGGTTCCTGGTTCTCCTCACTCTTTTCTGGTGCTTCATTCTTTTCCTTTCTCTTACTCTCTCTCTCTCTCTCTCTCTCTCTCTCTCTCTCTCTCTCTCTCTCTCTCTCTCTCTCTCTCTCTCTCTCTCTCTCTCTCTCTCTCTCTCTCTCTCTCTCTCTCTCTCTCTCTCTCTCTCGCTCTTCTATCTTCCCTTACCAAACATCAATCCCTCTTTCACATGTCCTTGTGCACCATTCTCCTTATCACGTCTTCCTTTCTCTCGTCCTGCCTTCCTGCACACACGTCATTAGTGCTTGTGGTGGAGCGTGGCGTGGGCGGGCTGAGGTGGGGAGTGGGCGAGGAGTGACGAGTTGCCTCAGTGTTGTGGTTTGAGATTATTGTGGGCATTGCTCTGGGGCCCCCAACTGTCAGTATGGGAAGTCAGGGTGATGGAAGGGATGATATAGAAATTTAGTATGAGTAGTACGTAGTTAATGTAGTAGGTGTAATTGTAGTAGTAGTAGTAGTAGTAGTAGGTAGAATATGAATAGTAATTTTTTTAGTAGTATAAGTAGTAGTAGTAGTAGTTTTAGGAGGAGAAATAGAAGCTGTAATAATAGTAGCAGTTAGAAGGGACAAACAAGTAATGATGACTCCACAAACCTTGTCATGTGAAATAAACACAGGGTAGCGTGAAAATGACGGTCTAGTAAGTTTTTGTTCCATTGTAATCTAATTAGAAGATCTACAGTGTACATTTTGGAGAAGAAATGTTATAGTTGGTGTTAGGCCAGTGGTGAATGCGAAGGCGCTGCTAATGAGGGAAGAGGGAGGATAATGGTGATGATGGAGTCGTGATGTTTGTGTGTTATGAATAGCAGGTTCTGGTGGTGATGGTGGTGGCGGTGCTGCACAGAGCGTCTCAACAGTCCTCCTTGGCTTGGTGGTCTTGAAATAATACAGCTTGTCATGTGGCGAATAAAATATTAAGTTGGACGGAAGAAACCACATCTCTTCTTAAAGTGAAATTCCCCTAGAGGAGTGTTTGTTTGTCTTGTTTGTGTGAATGATACCCGCTCTAAATTCGTATCTCCTAGAAATATTCTCTGTAGAAACATCCTCATCTTATCATAGAATCCATGTCTCCTTTCTAGAAATTGTTTTCTCCTCAAAGCTTATCCTCTTTGAAATATATTCTCTGTACAAATACCCTGCCATGTTCTGTCCCTGTCTCCATTTATAGTCGCCCTTTTCTAGGAATGATGACCTGTTTAAAGCTTATTTCTTTTTCAAAACATGTAAAGAAAACGTGGTGACCTTTAGATGTCATATATCACATGGTCGTGTATACACTTTATCGTAACCACATATTCGACAGAAAGCATATATCTTTTGAAACATAATCTCAAGAAAACATGACTCCGCGTAAATACTGTGTTACTTTTAAGGGGACAATCCTCCCTTGTACATAAGAACACAAGAAATAAGGGAAGCTCCAAGAAGCCATCAGGCCTACACGTGGCAGTCCCTATATGAAATATACCCACCTATTTCCACCTATCATCCCCATCCATAAATCCGTCTAATCTTCTCTTAAAGCTTCCTAATGTCTTAGCACTAACAACTTGATTAATGAGCCCGTTCCATTCATCTACCACTCTATCTGAGAACTAATTTTTTCCTATCTCTTTCTTAAACCTAATATTTTTTTTAAGCTTGAACCCGTTATTTCTTGTTCTGTCCTGTTTATTGATATTAAGAATTTTGCTTACGTCCCCTTGTTATAACCCTTATACCACTTAAAGACTTCTATGAGATCCCCTCATAACCTACGTCTCTCTAAAGAATGTAAATTTAACAGCTTCAGTCTCGCTTCGTAAGAAATACTCCTCATCCCCTGTATCCTTTTAGTCATTCTCCTTTGTACTGATTCTAGCAGACTTATATCCTTCCTGAAATATGGGGACCAGAATTGCTCAGCGTAGTCTAGATGAGATCTGACCAGTGCCAAATATAACTTTAATATTAATTCGTTCCTTCTGCTTTTAACACTCCTAAAAATGAATCCTATATCCTATTTGCCGTGTTTGTCAGCAGCCAGTCTACCATTGAATTATCTCAACCCTCTTTCTTCCCTCATCATCTTTGGTAGTTTTTCCTTTGCCTTCCCTTCATTTTGCATTTACCTTCAAAGGATCTCAAACAGCAGCATATCCTTAGCTTCGTAATAGGGTGCTCGATTTCACTACACTACGTATCATTATGAAAGGACAAACGAATGTACACACCCACGCCTGTTGTTGTTTGTGACGGAGGATGTGTTTGTTGGTATGGTAACGTCCTTTCCTTGTAGTGTAGGTGGAGGCACCTTACGAACGTTCCGGAAAAACAAGACAGAGAGTGTGGGTTTGTCCTGTTTTCTCTTCATTTATTTCTAGATCCTGGAAAGCAGTAAGACCATAATCTTTGAGTATACTTATAGAAGAACCGCGACAGTCTTTTCAATTCAACGCGAATTATATATATATATTCACAATGGTGATATTGAAGGTCTTTGTTCACACTTATTGAGTATATACGCATGCGCTGATGGCGAGAAAATAGTAAATATTGCTTATAATACTGAAACACACCGTACCCGGGAAATCTTGAGACGCGATGTAGGTAAGGTTATGATTTGTGAAGCTCGCATACCCACCTGTTCTGCTGGATTGGGTGGATGTGTTAGTGAGAGGTGAAAGGTTATTGTCGTTTTTGCCTCTAAGTAGCTAAATAGATATTGGAACTAACTGTGTATATATGAGTAAACGTTTGCTAAGTATGTAGATATGAAGAAGGAATTAGCAGTGATAGAAATCGAAGGTATTAAGTGCAAATAGACGTACTACTATAAACGTAAGTGTGAAAATACGTATTATCGCGTTAAAAATAAAGGAAAAAATGTAGGAATTATGAAAGGATACATTGTATTAATGGAAATACAAGATGATTCAGGTGCAAAGAAACATCTTAGAGCTGTGTATGAGGTGAGAATGCTTACCGCAGCAGCGCGGGAATAAAAGTGCTGAAGTTGTAAGGAAGGGTGTTATAATGAGAGGAGGTACGGGGCAGGTGTGAGGGCGGGTGTTGCAGATGACAGCAGAGGTGTTGCAGGTGGAGGAGAAGGAAGACGGAGAGGAATCAATCAATACCTCTTTCACCAACCCTCCCTCAAGGTCCTTTGTTTCCGTGTGTCTCCACCTTCCTTTCTCCTCCTACTCTCTGTCCCTATCCACCTGTGCATAGGGGAGGAACGTATGTATAGTGTAGAGTGAATGAGGTTCGCTAGTGTGATGCAGGAGCGTGTTAGAGATTGACAGAGTGAATTAGTGTAGAGGGAGCGAATGTAATGGAGGGAGGGAGAGAGGGGGGGTATCCACAGGTGAACAAGGAGAAGGAAAAGGTAAAGTAGGAGGAATGGGCAAAGGTAATGATGGGATTAGGGTTAAAAGTGATGCAGTGATCTAACGTAGAGAGAGAGAGAGAGAGAGAGAGAGAGAGAGAGAGAGAGAGAGAGAGAGAGAGAGAGAGAGAGAGAGAGAGAGAGAGAGAGAGAGAGAGAGAGAGAGAGAGAGAGAGAGAGAGAGAGAGAGAGAGAGAGAGAGAGAGAGAGAGAGAGAGAGTATAATATAATAACATAGCAAGCGAAGTAAGAAAGGAAAGGAATAAGAAATGGATAGAGAGAGAGAGAGAGAGAGAGAGAGAGAGAGAGAGAGAGAGAGAGAGAGAGAGAGAGAGAGAGAGAGAGAGAGAGAGAGAGAGACTGATAGAGGAAATAAGGGAGAGAGGGAGGAAGGGCGGTTGGAAAAGTAATGATGTTTCTCTTCTCAGCAGCCGCCGCAAAGCATCCCCCCTATTCCGCCTTTTACCACTGTAATGCCCCGACCGAGACACTCTAAGGGAATTATACCCCTGCACCCTCCCTGGCCTTAAAGGTGACTGGTTGAGGCGGCGGGGAAGGGAGGGGCGTGAGGGCAGAGCAAAAGTGATAGAGAGAGAGAGAGAGAGGGGAGTCAGGGATAAAGGAAAAAGAAGCAAGAGGAAGAGAAGGAGAAAGGAGATAAACGATCAAGTTAGAGGGAAAAGAGATGAAGGGTCAGTGTGTGTGTGTGTGTGTGTGTGTGTGTGTGTGTGTAGTGTGGTTAAAGAAATGGAAGAAGCGGAAAAGAAAGGTGGTGGGAAAGAAGACAAAGGTGTAGAGTAGCCTGCGGGGAATGCCTTGAGGATGAATGGCGGCGCGGCAGAGAAAATTGTGATTGAGGTAAAGAAAGAAGGCGGGAGATGAAGGTCTTCGTTGAGGGAGTAACATCATAATGAGAGAGAGAGAGAGAGAGAGAGAGAGAGAGAGAGAGAGAGAGAGAGAGAGAGAGAGAGAGAATACTTTACTCATTCTTAAAATAAATACATTACACAGACAGTTTATTTTTTCCTTTTTTCTTTTCCTTTTTTTTTTTTTTGTGGTACAACAATTATTCCTTCGTGTTCGAGTTCCTCTCTCTCAATGATGTCAACTAACATTTAAAGGATCAGTGCTATTCAGATCTGCCTAAATTTAAGGTGTGTCTGTGGTCCATTGCGTTTTAAGAATAATACAAGCTTACCCTAATCAGTAGACACCAGAATCGTCTTTATGAACCAAGTGAGATATTGTGGAGGCGTTGATGTAGTAAGATTGTCTGTTATCGGAGTGTGCTTATATTGTACAAGATAGATATTAGCGATCGTTTTGTCTTCTTCAGAGAGAGAGAGAGAGAGAGAGAGAAAGTGTGTGTGTGTGTGTGTGTGTGTGTGTGTGTGTGTGTGTGTGTGTGTGTGTGTGTGTGTGTGTGTGTGTGTGTGTGTGTGTGTGTGTGTCAGTGACGGCACGTCCAGCACAGCCGCCTTCGTGGGTGAGGAAGGAGGAGGGGAGAGCCGGGGTCTGGCACTAGGCTGTTATATCTCCTCCTCCTCCTCCTCCTCCTTCCTCTGCAGAGAAGCGAGGCGGAGGAGGAGGAAACATGGGCCGTGTGTAGTTATCGCATCTTGTCGGTAAAACACTGTGCAGACATCCAGCAACAGGAGGAGGAAGACTGTAACTCCACTTAAAGTTATTCACAAAACTGCTCAGGCTCGAGGTACAATCGGCGCCCGCGATCTGCCTCAGTGTTTGCTTTTTAACTTATACTTTCATATTTTTTTCCTGCATTCTTTTAATGGCGTGTGAGGCGAGGTGAGAGCGGCGCGTCGTTGCCGTGGTGGTGGTGGTGGTGGTGGTGGGATGGGAAGGTGCCAGGGTGTGAGGTGATCAGCTGCCCATTGGAAGGCGCGCACTTTTTCCTTTTTGCTTTTCGTGGAATCTCTTTTAAGTGACGGTTATATTCTTCTGGCGTGTTGTGTGTTTTGTTACCGCTCCTCATTTGAGAAGCAGTTAAAGAAAGTCATGGCTCAGCATTATTGTAAAGTTGCGAAGTGAGATTGTGAGTACTGTCTATAAAGTAAGTTGTACTACATACCACGTGTCTCATCGTACTCGTGAACTATGAACACGGAACTCAGAATAACATATTTAGATACAGAGACTCGATCTGATTTGTTGACCTAATCATATGGGATAAATGACTAGCATCTAGGAGTAAATTTTTCCCTGGCTATCAACTTGATGAGTTTATATTATCAAGTACATCTCTATCCTTGGCACTGACCTTGACATATCTGGGACACACAGTAAAACGTGACTGAGGCAGTGAGGGCATGATGTAAAAATATATACCCAGTCTAGTACTTTTAACTCCATTGTAATAGAAAGTAACAGGAAGCCTAAGCAATTATTATTATTTTTTTGGGGGGGAGGGTTAGAATTTGCATAGGAGCTTGAAATACATATAATGCAATACTTTTATTCTATTTTTTACAAAGATTTGACAGCTGTACTCAGTAAACTCTGGAACTCCCTGCTTCTGTATTTCCTCCTTTCTGTGACTTGAATTCTTTCATGAGGGAGGTTTCAAGACGCTTATCCTTTAATTTTTGACGACCACTTTTGACTGTTCGGGGATCGCCACCTCAGCACCTCAGTAAGCTTTTTTTTTTTTTTTTATTATAATTTTGTTACCTTTGACCGCTGCCTCTTCTACGTAAAAGAAAAAAAAAAAAGCTTGACATAATTTTCCTTTCCTCTCCATCTCCAATCCTTATATACATGTTTTTTTTTTTCCAAGTTAGATGAAAAATAATACAGTTTCTCTTCCTTTTCGCCACACACGTGATCTTCCAAGCGCCACATCAGTTCATGCCCCGCACACCTGACCATTCCCTCTCGCACCTGTACTACACGTTCCTGCTTGTGAAATTAACCTGCACCTCGCCTCGTGATGAACTTTGCCTACTTACCTGCCTTGGAACTTGCAAGGCCCTCCTGTGAGTCCTTTCATTCCTTCCTTCACTTCATTCTTCCTTCTTTCCTCTCTGCTCCCTCCCTCCCTTCTCTCCTTCTCTTCCCGCTTACTATAACTTGAATCAGTGGTGTTATTCTCACTTCTTCCTTCACAGGTGTTACTGTCATTCTTTCTTCTCTCCATTTTTTATTATTTCCTTTTGTTTTCTTCCTTCGCTTCTTCCTTTTTATCTTCCTACCCGAACTTGAAGAATTAGTGTTATTTATGTATTTTATCGATGTAATTGTTTATCATTGTTCTTTTTGTGTTATTATTTATATTCTGTTTCTCTCTCTCTCTCTCTCTCTCTCTCTCTCTCTCTCTCTCTCTCTCTCTCTCTCTCTCTCTCTCTCTCTCTCTCTCTCTCTCTCTCTCTCTCTCTCTCTCTCTCTCTCTCTCTCTCTCTCTCTCTCTCTCTCTCTCTCTCAAACTATTTTTTAAGACTATACATTTCAATTTTCTTCCTATTGCTCCATTGGTGAGGTGCACTATGCAGGATTCAGACTATTGCTCTTAAAACGTGACATTGATATTTTTTATACAGTATTTCATTGCTGAGGGAAAGGCAGACAGAGACAAACAGACAGGGCACACAGCAGGCAGGCAGGCAGGGAGGGAGGGAGCCAGACAGAGAGAGTGAGGGGGGATGGGGCATACAGACAGACACAGACAGGGTTAATGTGCACTAAGATGTTTAATGGAGCAGAAATATTTTTTCGTTCATTATTGATCACGGGTCAGTTTGCTGGGTTCATGAGGTCCTGTGTGCCGCCACCAACCATGACACACACACACACACACACACACACACACACACACACACACACACACACACACACACACACACACACACACACACACACACACACACACACACACACACACACACACACACACACACACACACACACACACACACACTTTAGATACTTGTGCTAATCGCTAAAGTGCACATTTGATTTTTTTTTTGTGTGTGTTTTTTTTGTTTTGCATTATATTTATTGTTATTACCTTTAACCACCCTTTAGTTCTTACACGCGACCTGTGGTTTCTACAAGCAGTATGAGTAAAGAGAATGATGGAGTTAGCGTTCTGGTTCACTCTTTCACCACCTTCATAAAACCAGCGGTGCAGCAGCGGCGTGGTAGAAAAAACTTAATCATGACAGTAGGAAAAAATAATTTGTTGGTAAATTTAATGCCACCGACAATTGACAATAGTATAGGAGACAACATCACAAGCAAGCAATGACATAAAAAGGACGACATTCGAGAAGGTTGGAGAGCAGATATGTTTTTTGTCTCACCCGGTAGAGTAATGTTACATGTACATGGGATCCAAACACGAGGCTTGCGTACTGCATAGTGGCGGAGTAACGAGTAGGGATAGAAGCGGTTTTCGGCAACAAACTTTATTAAATTAAGTTTTTTAAGTGGTGACAGTGTGATGGTCAGCGAAGATATTTTACTGATACGTCGCTACAGAAACATTTCACAGGAGTATTGTTGGAAAAAAAGAACCCATAGTTGTTATTCTTTGTAAGGCTTTGTCAACTGGTATATTTCCAGGTCTTGTTTATACGTTTTGATTTATTTCACAATTATAGATAACCTTTTGAAAATTATGCTGGGAAACTTGTGTGTAGATCGAGAATAGCATTGCCATTGTAGAAAGGGGAAAATATTATATTATTGTTATACTGATCAGCGAAAGCTAGGCCCGGAACAAAGCTTTGTGGTGTGCCTCTCTATTTTTCTTTCATCTCTCGAGGCAACAGTAACACTGCCAGAAAGGAAAGCTAGATCAAGGATACAGGAATTGAGTGCCGCTGAAGACTACTTATGAAAAAAAAAAAAATGTTAAAGAAATTTATCCTCATACATGGAAGATAAAGTTGTAATGTTGTGGGGGAGATTTTTTTCACCCTTACGTACAAAAATTAACATTGTATTGCTTTGCCTTATTCATATTCAGTATCCAAAAGAAGGAAAACCTAAAGTCTTATTTTTCATGTTCTGGATGTTTAGAAGCTTCGAAGAGCGGAATATCAGGCCTAGATAGATTGGATAGTATCTCAGATGTCGCTCTTTTATATAAAGATACTTAAAGAGTCAAAGTGTCCCAGTAAGAGTGAAAGGACAGTAATAGCGTAAAATAGCAAAGCAAAGAATGAGTTGATAGCTAAATATAATCGCGTAAATATTTATTCTCTGTAGAACGTATATTTAAGATACGAATATTTCTCAAGACAGAAGTAAGGACACTATTTTACATCACTTTGCAGTTAACCTGGTACGGTCACTACCAAGAAAGAGCAAAATAAATAAATTAATTAATTAATAATATGCAGAGCTTCACTTGGAATCATGACGGAAATGAGAATTACTAGGAAAAAAATATATGGAATTGGCGACTGTTAAAGAGCCAGCAAGTGTTTGAGGGGAGAGTTCAGCTTTAT
>NC_087165.1:24311011-24331011 GCF_035594125.1 Scylla paramamosain
ATTAGATAAAAGTTGGAGCATAGGTTGTGATAAGCTGGCACTGGGTGTGACAGACTGTCATCAACAGTGGCAGATTGGCATGGGCTGTTACAGACTGGCATGGGCTGTGACAGGCTGGCATGACGTGTGACAGACTGACATGGACTGTGGCAGGCTGGCTTGGGCTCTGACTGGCTGGCATGGGCTGTTGCAGTCTGGCATGACTTGTAGCAGACTGGCATGACTTGTAGCAGACTGGCATGACTTGAGACAGACTGGCATGGACTGCGGCAGATTGGCATTGGCTGTGGCTGACTGGCATGGGTTGGTAGTGTACCGGGATCACACAGGGACTGGCCAGAAACGTGTGGCCCGCGCCTCCCGCCTTCCACCACGCCCCCTTGAGCCGCACACACTCGCCGAGTAAATATTCGAGAGTCTCACAGGGTGCGTCGGATCTCGGCTGCTGAGGGATATGTGCCCGGGTCCCTTTGGTGGCGAGCCGCGGCGAGAGTCAGCGAGGCGGCAGCGGCCCGGTGCCTTACTTCCCTGCCGAGCTGCTCTCTCTCTCTCTCTCTCTCTCTCTCTCTCTCTCTCTCTCTCTCTCTCTCTCTCTCTCTCTCTCTCTCTCTCTCTCTCTCTCTCTCTCGTGTGTGTGTGTGTGTGTGTGTGTGTGTGTGTGTGTGTGTGTGTGTGTGTGTGTGTGTGTGTACACACACACACACACACACACACACACACACACACACACACACACACACACACACACACACACACACACACACACACACACACACACACCTTCCCGCTGCCGTATTACTACCATTCTTACTCCTTCCTACACATTATTTTATCTATTTTTTTTTTCCTCATTCAACCACCCACTTATGACAGACTTCCCATCCCTTTCCTCCCTCCCGTGGCTCCCTTCCTGGTCCCGGCCCACCCCGCCCCGTCTAGACCCGTCCCGCCCCGCCAATTCCAGGAGTCAGCCAGTATTGTGTCATTACCTGGCAGTGTCCCGCCGGGCCCTTTGAGGCCTTGGCTTTGAGGAACCTCGCCGGGAAATAACCGACTTGGCGTCTCCCGCTGTCTTCCTCTTCCATCTCTTTCTCTTCTGGTAGTGGTGGTGGCTTCTCCTCCTCCTCCTCCTCCTCCTCCTCCTCCTCCTCGTTTCTCAGTCATTCCTCATATTACTAGCAAAGGCGTATATGTAGAATGGAGTATTATTCTAAAGCAAAAAAATGCGTCACAGTATCTATATATTCATTTTGTTTCTGCTTCCATACCCTCATCAACATTCTTATCATTATTATCATCATCATCAGCATCATCATGGTACTATCTTCCATTCCTCTCAAGTGTCTTTACTTCATTCCTTCACCTTTATGTTCTGTCCTCTTCTTGCCTGTCTACATTGGCCCACTCCTTCACGCAAGCCTTTTAAATGTTCTTCATTGTGTTCTTCTGTTTTTCTGTTACTGATGTGTGACTTCAAGTTGTATTTTCTCTTTGATTCCACGTGTTTCATTCACTGTGTTTGTAGGCACTGCCACGCCATGCGCCGTTAGCTCTGACAGCTCCCCCTTATATTCTGGCACAGACACCAGGGTAAGGGGACTCCTGCCTTGGCTTTTCATTATACACCGGAACATATTTCTCGTGCACACTCCATCACTGTCCATACGCTGTGTGTTGGTTCATACGTGTTGTAGTTGTCACCCATATATTCACGCACGGCCAATATTCAGAACCTTGTAAGTAACATGACTTAAGTTACTTGGCGTCTTATACTTGTGACTGTGATCCCCTGCCTTAGCAGCTGCTTGACTTCTGGGATTAACATTAGAGTAGATCCTTGTCTTAATTAATGGATATTCTTGGCTTGGTAGGCAGACAGGAACTATATTTAATGCCTCAAATTGTATTTTGATTTAAGATACTTATCCTTTTTTTGATAGTTTCATTTGAGCCTCCTCTCTTTTACCTTATCCTTATTAACTGGCTCCCCGCTACATGTTCAAGTAGTTAGTGTGCATACGTACTGCATGTCAATCACACCCCAGGCAGAGGCACAGAAACCTCCGTTGGTGTGGGTCTCAGCTTTCTCCCATGTTGCCGTGATTTACTTGTTACTGCCCTGCGGCGGCCTGTATGGTGCGTGTCAGTTTAGTGACTTCATTCGTGATACACCATCATGACTTGACTACCTGCCGGGGAAGCGCAGGTATGAGGAAGGGGCAAGAGGGGCAGCAGGGCAGTACGATAACCCCAAGCAAGAGCAGCACCGTTGGCGGGTGAACGATCACTCCACCGCTGTCACTTCGCTCAGATTCGTCATTTATTTTTCATGTCGTTTTCAGATAATATTTTCACGTGACCCATTGTATGACTGGAAGTGGGACGTTCTCCAGGGAACCCTTGGTCGTTGCAGGCCGTGGGGGAGGGGAATGGAAGGGAATGTTGCAGAAATCTGAGGCAGGCAGGGAGGAGGTATGGGGGAGCACCAGCCATTGAAAGCGGCGTCCTTATTGGCTCAAAGAGAAGGCTAATTGGGAACGATAACTATCAACGCGTCCTGATCGTCTCGCGTTACACATCGTCACGGCAGCGTCCTCGTCTGCAAGGGTGGCTCAGGCGGGGCTAGCGGTGCTGTATCACTAGGCACCACCTCAGGGCGCTGGCCAGCACTCACCTGTGCCGCCTTCAGGCCTCTACCACCGGCCTGTGTGCGCGGCTAGTCGGGTGTCTGCGCCGCGTTGACGCATCGGGACGCAGGGAACACGCCGCGACACAATAGGGGGGTCGGGGCAGCGGGTATGCGGGGTGTCGCTTTCCCAGGGCGAGGCAGCGGGCGGCCGTGGGGCGCCTCTCGCCTCCCTCCACGCCCTACACGCCTTCCTCTGTCTTCCACCTCTTTCCATCTACTTTGACGCCCACCATCCCTTCCGTGCCCACAGTTCCATTCCAGAGACCACCACGCCTCCACCTCCCTCCCATGAGTGCTCCTAACACCCTCCCATACTTCATGGCTCCACTCATGCACCGCCATCCACTCCCCACCACCTTCCCCACGCTCTCTTCTTGATCCCCCTTCCTTCTCCCTCATCTTCCGCCGTTATCAGTTTCCTTCCACTTAACCATGCCCTTCCCTCTACACGACGCCACGCCACACAGCACAGCACAGCACAGCACAGCACCACGCAACATCACATCACACCACACCACACCACACCACACCACACCACACCACACCACTCTACTCCACTCCACCTTACCGCCCCCCAACCCCCCTAGCTGAAGATGGCTTGGAGAACACACATTCCATTACGATATGTCAGTAACTCACTCTGGGTTACAATTGAAAGACAGAGAAGCAAGACACTTTACTGACAGCATTCTTTAGCAAATTTTCCATGCCCTTTGTTGCCTTTGTATTTATTATTGTATATTATTTTCTTTTTTTATGTCTTGTTGATCTTCACTCTTCATTCTTATCCTGTGATGAAGAAAACTGCAGTGTCTTCCCTTAAAGTTACTTAGACACCCCTAACTTGAGTGTTCTTGGTTCATCTTGAAGAGGAGTTGTATCCCTTATGTCCTGGTTTATGTTATATTGAATCCTTTCCCTCATCTCTTACTTTTCCTCCTCGCTGTTGTATGTTTTCGTCGTAACCCCACACTCCCTCTGGATCGCTTTACCTCACTTACTCTTCGCTCATCTTAATGCAGAGCTACACATTCTATTTTCTGCTCTATGTTATATTTCCCTCACTGCTGTGACTCTCTTTCTTGATCCCATGCATTATCAGATTTGTCACTTCAAAGCCACTATTCTTATCATTTATAAATGTTAATCAGGATACTTTTATTTATTTATTTATTTATTTATTTATTTATTTATTCATATTTATTTATTTTTTCGTTGAGACGTCACATCTCCACTCTTTGATATATCCACTGAGGACAGTATCTGAACTGACGTAGAGGAGGATTGTGCATGCTGTGTGTGTGTCAGTGTGTGTGTGTGGGTGTGTGGAGGGGTGGGTGGGTGGGAGACGGTGGGGCGGGGGCAGGTAGCGCAGACCCAACGTGCAATGATCAGGAGTGAGTCGTCCCACATTGTCGTGACTTATCATTACCTTTATTAGTTCATCGGATATTTTTTTTTTCCTTCTGATCAACATATTTCTCTATCATTTTCATATTGCATTTCTGGCTTTGCATCGCCGCCCGCAAGATGAGAAAGAACTAACTTTTTTTTTTTTAAGAAACTCCGTTGTCTTGTATGCCTTCTGAGGTTTTCTTTGGTTTTCTTTGTCCCTCATGGTATTAATATGTATACTGACGAAAGTAAAGAAAAAAATATATATATAGGACATCGGAGTATCTATAAATCTTGTGGGGTCCTCTCTCTCTCTGTGTGTGTGTGTGTGTGTGTGTGTGTGTGTGTGTGTGTGTGTGTGTGTGTGTGTGTGTGTGTGTGTGTGTGTGTGTGTACCCGAGCACAAAGAGGGACAAAGCATCCCCGAAGCATCGACTGGACTCTGATATCTGAAAACGAAGGCGGCAACCAAGGCCCTTGGCGGTAGTGCGGCGCGGCCACGGCGGGGGAGCGGCGGGGATGTGTTCATATCGGTAATGGTGGAGGCGCGACGAAGGGAGTGGGGGGAAGAGGAGGAGGAGGAAGGGAGAGGGGCCGTGTTGTCTTGGAGGATTGTGGATGATTGTCGTTGTGTCTGGAAGAAGAATTGGTGAAGAAAGTGACGATGGTGGGGACTCTTTTAACAGTCACATTCTTAATGGTGACAAAGTGAAGGTGAACATGGTGATAATAAGAGGTGTTGGTGATCGTGTTTGAGTTTGTGGCGCCCGCGATCCCCGTCATTCTCCACGCCAATATAAGAAGCGATCATCCCCGCCTGGAGCCGATCAGCCCCGGGGCGGGAACGTTTGAGTTGTACATAGGTTATTGTGCAGGGCTGGCAGGCCTGGCCTGGGGAGGGAGCTGAGGGGGTCATGTCTCAAAAAATATATGAAAAGGGTTGAGTGGTGGGAGGGAAGGCTCTGAATTCTTCTATTTTTTAAGTCTGAATAGGCCTATACCTTCCTCCTCCTCCTCCTCCTCCTCCTCCTCCTCCTCCTCTTCCTTTGGTCAGCCGATTAGGCTCCTCTTGTGTCGCGCCTTTGTGGCAGTGGCGGCGGTGGCGGGAGGCTGGGCGGTAGAACCACAAGTGGGAAGAGCTCCGCCTTTGCCGGGAGGAGAGTGCCGCAGGGAAGCCTTGCAGCACACCGCGGCGCCGCCCCTCGCGCTGCCTCCTGATATTGTACATAGGAATGTATCAAATCACGACGTCATTTTGTATTCGTAAAGAGGAAATAAGTCAAGTTGGAAGGCCTAGGGTTGGTGGTGTAGGGGCTGGTGACGCTTCCCTTTGTCCTCTCGGCTCTGAGGGACCGCGCCCCGCCCTTCCTTTCTTCTCTTTTTCACGTGTTTTTGGAAAAGTGAGTGACGAAGAGGTGTCCCTGGCGCCTCTTTTTGTCGAACGTGAAAGGGGTCTGGCACGTCCCTAGAATAGGCGAAGCACCATAGAAAAGGGACGGAAACAGAGTGGGGGGGGGGGAGAACAAGGAGGATAAAGGGGCGTGTAGGGGAGAGGATCGCTGGGACAGAAAGTAAAGGGAGGCAGGAGGGAGTGTTGAGAAGGGAGGGCGCGCGGACCCCAAGGGACAGGATGGAGGAGGTTGTCGGGACACTGATAGCGTGTGGAAACAGGGGGTGTTTGGGAGGGAAGGTGTTGAGGGAGCAGCGTTACAGGCTTTGGTAATTTGCTTATGAAAGGAATACTACGACGCCACGCATGGATAATAGCTTGTGTGTGGCGGTTTCCATGTGTGACAAGAGCACGCTTTGCCTCGCTGCTGTGTGACTAATGCCCACGTGTGGATCAAGCTCGAGGTGCCCGACGTTGTACTTTGTACTTTGGGAAAAATTCAGTAATTTAAACATTCAGGCATGATGTATGGACAAAAATTATGAGATTTATTAACTTTATAGAGATTCCACTCTTATGAAATTTAATTATGCTTCCATTAGACTCGCACTTCGTGCTCATGAGCAGCGACGCACGAAATAACAACTTTATTATAGATAGTTAGAAGGACCATTATAGGCCATGAAAGTGGCCGTCTGCCGAAAGTTATGTGGGAATGTCCACCAGACAAGCAATATCCTTTGCCATCATATTTCGGAATGGAATGAGAGTAATTTGTTTAATATACGATTAATGCTGGTGCCTTGCTCGTATTATTATGCAATGGACGTCACTGACATGCATTTCAAGGACTGACGGACTAAATAATAGAGTAATAGGGTTTGATGTAAGGCACACACCAGTAACATTTCTGCTTCAGTGAGTGGACGAACCATTATGATCTGTTGTTGCGGCAAAAGTCAGTCAGTCAGTCAGCCAGTCAGTGGTGCAGTGGCACTGTATACTCAAGAGTCATGAGCATTGTTCCTTTGACGGGGTGTATGTATGTAACTGTAAGATCTGTCATAGCTGCAGTTGCAGTTCACTTGGATATGCAAGGTTGAGTTTATAATCTTTGTGAAGCGTGACCCCAACGGAAACTTTTTAACGTATATATAAGTGAGGTCGTTATTTTTTAAGGAAATGATAAAGTCGCCATATCCTCCTTGACCTCTTGTTTGCTTTGTTTGAAAGAGCGGACCTGTTTTTCACAATGTGGATTAATACCGGAACGGTTGATTTACTTGCCTTAAGCTTCGTGGAGTTCTGCGACATGATGCCTAGCAGGACTTGCCGCAGTGGTTTTGGCGCCGATAGAAAAAATAAGCAGCCAAACGAATTCCTTTGACATTTCAACATATACGAACTGCTTATTTCCGTTATCCGAACCAGCAGGTGTTCATGTTGTCCAGCTCTCCGTGCTCAACAACCAACTGCTGAAGGTAACGACTGCAAACTTTTTTTTTTTTTCCACGATATCCATAGTTATATAAGTTTTTCAGCCCAGTAGTCACTAAGAATTTCTTGTCTGCACTTGCGATACATATTGAGGACTTGATACTGTGGAAAAGCTTATCATTCTTGTTACCAGCCAGTAACCTTGATAGGTGCAAGTCGAGGCTGCCTTGACAGTTGTAGATGGATGCTGAAATTGCTAGTTGCGTATCTAACACGGATGCACAGAGATAAGAACACCGTCACACGTCTTCTTGCCTCCCTAAGCACCACATACTTCTTTATCTTACCAGTCTTATTACAGTAACAAAATAACACTGCACCTGGAGGAAGTAGGAAGACTGTGGTGTCAAGAAAGCAGGAAGATAATGACGTGAAGAGATTAAGAGGATAATGACGCCAAGAAAGCATCAGGAAGATAGTGACGTCAAGAAAGCAGGAAGATATTGACGTCAAGAAAGCAGGAGGACAGCGAGTGGCGTCATCAGAAAGGCTGGGGGGCAGAATATACGTGACAGCGCGCTCCTCTGACGCAGGGTGGAAGATGCGGCACAAGAAGCGAGAGAAAAGCGAGGCGAGTGTTTTCTTAAAGTCAGAATGAGAATTGCGTTTCTTATTTCGAGGTCCGCTTTCTCTTGGTCCATTTTGAGGCGTGAATGGCTACCTGCCGTCGAGGACCTCATTACTGTTTGCACGTATTGACTTTTCTCTCACTTTTTTCTCTCCCTCCCTCCCTCCCTCCCGCTCTGTTCCCCTTCCCCACACCCACCGTTACCTACCCCCCTTCCCTTCATCTCCTGAATCCCACCCACCCCATCCCCACCACAAGCACAAATATACACAAAACTTCAAGCACGTAATGTTTCCTCACTCACTTATTTTCTCTCTCTCTCTCTCTCTCTCTCTCTCTCTCTCTCTCTCTCTCTCTCTCTCTCTCTCTCTCTCTCTCTCTCTCTCTCTCTCTCTCTCTCTCTCTCTCTCTGCACTCAAAAGTTGATTATATCTCGAGTATTTTCTGTTTCTTTATTTTTCTTTATTTTTACTTGTTATTTCATTTTTTTTTTTTATCTCAGTAGCCACAAAACACCTTAAGAGCAGATTAAATCGGTAACGAGCAGATTAAATCGCTGTTACCCTCTACCTAATCCAAGTATATTCGACGGCGTACACTTATCGACCAAGTTGTGTTTCAGAGAGAGAGAGAGAGAGAGAGAGAGAGGAGAGAGAGAGAGAGAGAGAGAGAGAGAGAGAGAGAGAGAGAGAGAGAGAGAGAGAGAGAGAGAACGTGCCTAGTATGTTAGCGATTCAGGAAAGCACCACGTGTTGAAAGAGAGAGAGAGAGAGAGAGAGAGAGAGAGAGAGAGAGAGAGAGAGAGAGAGAGAGAGAGAGAGAGAGAGAGAGAGAGAGCACCTCAGTATCCATCGCCACTGCTCCTTAATATAGGTAATAGCAATATTAAGTTGGTAGTTTCCCCTTTCACCTTCCTCTTCTTGCTCATGCAGGCGCCGCCGAGGGTGAAATTATTGCATGCAGTGTTTTTAATGCTCGAGGACCTATATTGCAGGGTGGCTAAATAGGGGTTATGAAGCAGCGAGAAGGATCAAGCAATTACTACCGGCGGAGAGGGGTCGTGTAGTGGTGAGGGAGAGACGGGGAGTGGGGGAGGACAGAAGGAGAAGAGACGTAACGAGAACGGAGCGAAGAAGGGACGGGGAGAGGTTGTAGGGAGGCAAATATAAGGGACCATGCATGAAGTATTAAGTAGGGAGGCGGCGAAGGGGGGGTATGTGGGTGTGGGAGGAGCCGCCATGCACTGCGCAGGAAGAGGAGGACGAGGAGGTAGTGGAAGAGAAGATTGTAAAGGAAAAAGGAAATTCATGAAGGCTGAGGGAACAGGACAAGACTGGGAGGGTCAGTGAATTAATTATCAAGAGGGCCAGAAACTGAACTGGAGGACCAAAAACTAATACAGGAATGCTGGCGAGGGAGCAGGAGGGGAGCAACAGGACTAACCAGGACGCCCACCAGTAATGTGAAAACTCCGAAAATAACGTAGGCTGAGGAAACGAGGAGCAGATTATGAAGGGTAAAAGCTGGGAGGGTCAGGCAGAAAGAACAGGCCGGGAATTTAGGTTAGTGTAAGTCTCTCTGAAAGGAAAGTCTGGAAGGATGCACGGAATTAGAGGAAGGTGCGAATAGCCGCTAAAGCAAGGGGAAAATTTAAAGGAAGGAAAGTGTTGTGAAATAGTGAACAGGAAGACAGAAAAAAATTAAGACTACCAAAGACAAGGAAGGCTAATTATTGCGAGCTTTGTATGGCGAAGGAAAGAGAAGAAAGTCTGAGCTGTACACAAGAAGTAGATCATTTCTGTCCCGTGCTGCTGTGGTCCTTCCCTCCCCACACACTTCACAAGCCGCCACCGATGTCTGCCCAATGTGGTCAGCTTGCCCGCCACTTTTGTGACGTCATGGCCTGCCTGGCGTGTCTTACTGACCACCACCACCACCACCACCACCACCACCCTCGAGAAAAATAATGCCACAGGAATGCTAATCACGTGACCGTTGGTTGATGGCTATCGAGGCGGGACAGTTTGGCATGGTTCTATAAATCATATCGTTTTCACCACGTCCCATTCACTACTGAGAATTTTGCCAATCGAGAACTCTAGAATCCATGATGGTTTTAATAGTAATGTTTTCTTCAGTTGGTAATTCTGAAATCTAAGCCTATAATGTCCAGATGGAGTTGTGTTTAGAGTAAGGTATGCTGAAACTTATTATGCTCTTATGTTCTAAGACTATATGGTTCATAGAGAGGCAAAGTGCTACTGATGGTATTCTGGATGATGAGAATTAGTGATGTTTATTGACGTTTTTGATGTGACGGAAGTGGATTTGATTAAAGTAGAAGCCGTTATTATTATTATTATTATTATTATTATTATTATTATTATTATTATTATTATTATTATTATTATTATTATTATTGTTGTTGTTGTTATTTTTGTGGTAGAGATGCGAATTTACTAACAATTATACATGAGAGAGAGAGAGAGAGAGAGAGAGAGAGAGAGGAGAGAGAGAGAGAGAGAGAGAGAGCGAGAGAGAGAGAGAGAGAGAGAAACAGATATCACAAAGCAGTGAATAATGTTTTCTCCACCAGCAAAAACACTCCTCACTCATACACGCATACCACGTGCTGGCACCCACTCCCACTTCCAGATCAGTGTCAGTGACTGTTTTGTATGTAATGTGCGCACCCTAATTTTGCTGCACTGAGTAACACGAGTGCAATGCTTTGTTTTTAATTGCCTCTGTATGATTTCGCTGTTACGGTGATAGAGAAAAAAAAGTCGTCAGCTCCAGTTTAGCATTCCTTTAAGTTGTGTGTGTTGTGAGTTTTTTTTTTTTTTATTGTATAATTGGTCATGTGAATTGAGAAGATGAATGATGGGAGAGTTGAAAGATAAAGGTGATGAGGCAAATTTTGATAAACCTTGATGACTTTCGTGACATTGCCTGGCATAAATCAGCCTAGTGACATTCATCTTTCTTGAGGAGCTCCCATGTGCAGGAATGTGTGACTGTGTACGTGGCGCAAGAAACACTGGAAAACTGAACAAGTTTCGATGAAGTTGAAGATTAACCGTTTCACCAATTGCTCGACAGTAAGTTCTGATAATAAGCAAAGATGACAAAAGGCAAACTCACTTCTAACAAGAAAGATTTAGAAATGAGGAGATAGAACGAGGGTGATGCTAGTACATGATTGAGGAACTGTAGAGTATGGAAAGATATGGACCAACGTGTGTGTGTGTGTGTGTGTGTGTGTGTGTGTGTGTGGGCGGGGGGAGGGGAGCCGAGATGTTTGGTGACAAAAGTTGGGTAGGTATCTGATGCATGAGTCTGGGAGGGATCACGTGACCGGTCCGGAGAGCAGCAGGCAAGCAAGCAGCAAAGCAAGCAGGCAAATAAAGTGAGCACCCGGCCGTGTGGGTGAACCGTTTGTTTGAGAGAGAGAGAGAGAGAGAGAGAGAGAGAGAGAGAGAGAGAGAGAGAGAGAGAGAGAGAGAGAGAGAGAGAGAGAGAGAGAGAGAGGTTTCCTGGCATGCAGACTCCACTACTTCAATAGCCTACTATGTCCTGAGCAGGTACAGCTGGTAGGAGAGAGCAGGAGGAGTAGGGGGAGGTGGGGGCAGGTGAGGGCGGTTGGCTCACGCGAAGAAATGCATCACGATAAAAATTGGCCCAGAAAAATGTGAACAAATGGGCGGCTGGACTCCATGCCCGGGCCGCGCACTACCACACCGGTATTTCAGGACCCAGCGTGAGGGCAACACCGCCGCGGGACCACCGATTAATTCCTCATTTCCATTTTTATTTTCATTCCTCTTTCCCCATTTTCCATTTCAAACGCTGCAAAAATACAGATCTTTACCTCCTTGGCTCCGGGAGTGTGGCGGGGAGGCGGCCCGGGCACCAGGAACCGGGTTATTTAGAGGCAAAAGGCGCGGGGAGGCTTCTGGACGGCGGGTCTCGGGCCGGCTTGCAAATTAGCCTGATCGCTTTGTAGGGTCAAAAGAGGCATTTTTATCCTGGAGTCAGCTGTGGGCACAACAAGCGTTATAATGCACCCTCTGAATGCCGCCCAGGGCCCCTGCACCCGCCGCCCAGCACCCACCCTCCGCCTGCACGCATTTACTCTCTCTCTCTCTCTCTCTCTCTCTCTCTCTCTCTCTCTCTCTCTCTCTCTCTCTCTCTCTCTCTCTCTCTCTCTCTCTCTCTCTCTCTCTCTCATAATATAGGAAATACAAGAGTATATTCCATGTATTCTAAATGTTTGTATCATATTCATGCTTGGGCACGTGTTGTGTGTGTGTGTGTGTGTGTGTGTGTGTGTGTGTGTGTGTGTGTGTGTGTGTGTGTGTGTGTGTGTGTGTGTTGTTTTAGCACGTGTGTGTGTAGTTAGCAAATTAGCATTTAGCGCAGTTGCCTTGTGCATACATGTTCAGATAAACAGCTAGATAGGTATTGCTTAATGATCTCATGTGAGTGTTTAGCGGAAGCTGTCACAAAACGCCACCAGTCAGTAAGGGCCTCGTGCTCCACGCTTCCGCCTCCCACACCTCCCCTCCTACTCTTCCCTCTCGCCACAGCTGTAACAGGACGCCTCTTCAGTACTCGTGGTGGCCAGCGTGTCTAATTAATTGTTGCCGATGCCTCCCTCCCCTGCTTCCCAATTCTCTGTCTGATGCCTTCACCTTTATTTTATCCCCATACTTATTGTGTCTTGTCCTAATCCTTGCTCACGTCTTCTTTCCCTTAGATGAAGATAAAAAAAAATCACGTGTATATTCAGTAAGTTTGAAGACTAAGAAAATAGTTTATCTCTCTCTCTCTCTCTCTCTCTCTCTCTCTCTCTCTCTCTCTCTCTCTCTCTCTCTCTCTCTCTCTCTCTCTCTCTCTCTCTCTCTCTCTCTCTCTCTCTCTCTCTCTCTCTCTGTGGGATGGGGTTCATTGCAAAAATCCCACTGTGAAACCAGACCCCGCCGACATGCTACGAGGGAAAGAAAACGTAGGTCTTCCTTAGCGTATTTTTCCGCTGATATTTATTGTTTTCTCTCATTTTTGCTGCTAACATCTGAGACTTGGGTGGTGCGCCTAGTCATGTGACGCCGCTGGGTGACGGCGGCTACATACACAAAGTGTGCAAGCGCGTGGGTGCGCGCGACGCGGGTCATCGCGTAGCTTGGCGTCAGGTGGCCGGATAAGCGGAGCGCAACACATGATCCACCCGGCTGAGGTGACACACACTTTCAACTTGCCGCTGAGCATCCCGACCCTCGTGTCGTGTCCGGGCGTGGGCTGGCGGTGGTCTTAGGGGGCGGGGCCAACTGAAGGGGCTGAGGTCACTGGGCCTTTCCTGTTCTCGGTCTCTCCCCTCCTACCTCAGCTATTCTGGGCCCTTGTAAGTGGGAGGGGCATTATATGGGGGTTGCCTCGTCACAGACGCAAGATTCCGTTGCGCTGAAGTTCGGGTTGCCTCTTCGGCCGCAAAGCTGTTCTGGCATTTTTGCTAAGACGTTCCACACCCTCATCTCTGCCTCCAGTAGGCCTAGCCAAATAGCATCCTGCAGGCCGCTGGATGTTCAGTTTGTGATGGGTACGCCGTGCGGTGCGCGGTACCGGGGTGGCGTGGTGCAATCTGAGTCGCGGGCACAATAGAGATGCCCCGCCGGCAGCCGGGCGGGGCTTATGGCGAATATGATTGGCCGTGTCGTTCCTCTGTTGGGCCGACACAGCGCCGCCAACAGTGTTCTCCTGCACGGTACCTCATGCCCACCCGACATTTTTCTTGGGCCTTGGTTTCGATATGGTAACGACTGCCCGCCTGAAAGCCCTCATGATGCAACCATTTTCCTTCTACTGTTTGCAAGCACGGTAAAATTGAGGCTTTGGACCGCTGATCGACCAAAGAGCAGCGTCTTTGGCAACGGTGTGGCGAGCCTGGTCCGTTCGGCCGTCAGGCACCCTCGAAAGCCGAGGCCGCCTTCAGTTGCCACGCAAAAAACACGGTGGACACCAGGTGGGGCAGACAGTGGACATCATGACCCTCCAGCCGGAACAGTCACTGCTTGATCTTGGTTGTGACCTTGACCCCGATCCTATCGTGGGTGTGCCGGGCAGGTGCCGCAGGCGACAGCAGATGACCAAAGGAACACCACCTTTGCATCACCTACATTTTTGGTCATGGCTGGATCGTGGGGTCCCTGTAAATACTAGTACACAGTTGCAATTGCCTTGATGTCTGAATACATCAGATGACTTGATCACTGGCATGAACACCTCTCTGTGACGCCTCATCCATGAATAGGGGAACAACTGGTGACCCAGACTGATCCGTGGCGCTTCTCTCATTACACCAGGTGAGTCATCTAGCCCTTTGAGCTTATCTCACCTCACACACACACACACACACACACACACACACACACACACACACACACACACACACACACACACACACACACACACACACACACACACACACACACACACACACACACACACACACACACACACACACACACACACTATATGTCATACTTGCTTAATGCTCGTTGGTTGCAGCAGGTGTCGTGGTCGGCCAATACATAATCACTGCGGGAAGCAAGACACTCTCCGGCGCCCTGCTCTGCGTCGCTGTCTTGACATGCTAACTTTTCAAATGAACACTTGGGCGCCAACTGATTTACAACTCCATTACTGTATATGTACAGATTTTCCAGGATTATTATTATTTTTTTTAGGGGAGGGGAGAGTTGGAAACGAAGGAGAGGAGGAACTGGGTTTATATATATATATATATATATATATATATATATATATATATATATATATATATATATATATATATATATATATATATATATATATATATATATATATATATATATATATATATATATATATATATTCTATTTATTTAGGTTTACACACACACACACACACACACACACACACACACACACACACACACACACACACACACACACACACACACACACACACACACACACACACATAGACAGACAGACAGACAGACAGATAGTGCTCAGTGTTCTCTGTGTTATAAATCACATAAAGTACGCATTGCTCTGCTTTAGTCTTTAATTAGGGATCATTGTGCTGCATCACGAAATTATTATTATTTTCTTGAGCGCAAGATTTGCCGTGACAACTTACTACCTAATCACTCAGGTTTTCTGATAAACATGCTAACACCAAAAAAATAAATAGGTAAATAAATGCGAGGCGGAACACCAAGCCATGCGTGAGTCTGCACACAGCATATCAGTGCGGCGGCGGCACACCAACCCGTGGATGTGGTCAACTTAGCGGCAAGCCTTGACAGTGACGGCGCGGAGGAAATAAGAGGTGGAGGTGAAGATCGAACGAGCTCGCCTAAAAGAAAAAGAAAAAAAAAAAAAAGGAAAGGAGGGGAAGCTCAGAAATTATGAAAGTCTGATCACGAAATCGAGAAATTCATACCAGAACTATTGGCTGAGAGAGGAAGGGAGCGAACAAGTGTGAGGGAGGCGGGGAGGGAAAGCATTGAATGGAGTCCGTAAAGAGAGAGAGAGAGAGAGAGAGAGAGAGAGAGAGAGAGAGAGAGAGAGAGAGAGAGAGAGAGAGAGAGAGAGATTGGAAAGTAAAGTATAGCCTGGAAAGGGAGAGGGAGGAGGGATGGTGGGGGGATAGCAATAGGGGACGGTATACTCTCCCTCTCCCTCTCTCTCTCCCTCTCTCAGATATCATCGTTTTCTTAAGAGTGAGATTCTCGTCACACTTTCTGTCAGTTTTATTGTGGCGCCGAGTTGCAAGGGTTGCCAGGTGGTGCTTCTCTCTCTCTTTCTCTCTCTCTCTCTCTTCTCTCCCCCTCTCTCTCTTGGTTTGTCGAAAAGAGGACACCTTCAGGGGAGCACGTTCATATTGTTACTGACTGTGTTGGTGTCTTCGTTTAGGATTCTTTGAGTACGAGGGAGGATAAATAGCCTTTAAAGAAATACGTAGCTTATTCACGTTCATTCACCAGCTTCCGACAGATTTGGCAACATCGCGTGAGTCATAATAGGCTCTCTCTCTCTCTCTCTCTCTCTCTCTCTCTCTCTCTCTCTCTCTCTCTCTCTCTCTCTCTCTCTCTCTCTCTCTCTCTCTCTCTCTCTCTCTCTCTCTCTCTCTTGTACTCACACACACACACACACACACACACACACACACACACACACACACACACACACACACACACACACACACACACACACACACACACACACACACACACACACACACACAGAGAGAGAGAGAGAGAGAGAGAGAGAGAGAGAGAGAGAGAGAGAGAGAGAGAGAGAAATCCTCATCAGCTGCATAATTTGCTTCGCTTCGTGTTTTAATGAAAAATTAGACAATATGTCACTGTGGCGCCCTCTGTGTCCCTCCTACTCTCCAGCGCTGCCTCCCTTCCTCTTGACGGGGGCTCGACCTCCCGCGTGGCGTGCCGTGAGGGCTGGTTAATTAGCGGGTCGTGGTAATTACTAGACACTCCCATAGGTAAAGTGTGTGAAGCGGTACACAGCATAACACCCATCTGCCTCGGGTGATGGCAGGCAGGGCGGCGGGGCGAGGAGAAGGGGAAGCTGTGTTTGGGGCGTCATCTCTCATTTCGGGTATCTGTATTCAGGAAGTGAGTGTCGCTCCCTACAGGCAGTTTCAACTCAACAGGCCCTTCTTAGCGGTACACTGGTGCGATGTAATACGACTTGCAGTGAGAGTTAGGCAGGAGCTAGAGACCAGATGCCGTGTTAAGAGGCGTCTTCTCAAGCATCTGTATTCGTGAAGTGTGTCGCTCCTTAAAGGCAGTTTGAACTCTACAAGTTCTCCTTAGCGGTAATGTAGTGTGATGTATTACGGCTTGCAGTGAGAGTTAGGTAGGCGTTAGGGAGGTTAGGGCCGTGTTTAGGAGTGTTTTCTGAAGTATCTGTGTTAGGGAAGTAGTGTTGCTCCTTATGATCGTCCTCAGCAGTAGTGGTGTGATGTTCTTCAGCGGCGAGAGGAACTAGGATAATGAAAATAATAATAGTAATAATAATAATAATATTGTTATTTGTATAGCGCTCACATCACCCTCTAAGAAATTTCACGAGCCCTGGGATGATATACGGATGTCATTGCAGGGATCCATTTAGGGAGTCAGTGTCGTTCTTTTGTAGACAGCCAGTTTGATCAATCTTTTCCTCTTTGGCGGTATAACAGTGCTGTGTTTTGCAGCTCACTTCGTATTAACAAGCAAGATCGTGCGGCGAGGACAGGGACAGGGGCGGGATGATCAGTTTGTCATCTCAGGAGCTCTACTCAAGAAGTCCTCTATGTAAATCTCACACAAATAAACTCTACCCATGGAAATTTTACTTGAAAGTCTCACCCAAATTAATTTTCCATGATGATAATTTCCGCAGTATAATTTATCATAGGGAGGATTCATTTTATGGGAAACTGTGTGTGTGTGTGTGTGTGTGTGTGTGTGTGTGGAATGTTCACGTGGGAAACTTACTTGGCGAGGATTTTAATATATGCCAGATGTCTTTCTTTCCTTATGGGTAAAGAAAATGCAATGATATAATGATGTGATATTCTCAAACTCTCATAGTTATCTCTCTCTCTCTCTCTCTCTCTCTCTCTCTCTCTCTCTCTCTCTCTCTCTCTCTCTCTCTCTCTCTCTCTCTCTCTCTCTCTCTCTCTCTCTCTCTCTCTCTGCTTAAAACCCCACTTAGGGAGTCATAAGTGGTAGCAGACAGTACTCGTGTTCATCTCTTGCCAGAAGTAACATGTCGGAGCTTTGAGTTAAAGTTTTAATGGTGCTTTGTGTAGCGCGTGAAATATGCAGATTAATTAATAAATATTTTTCTTTCTTTTTTTTTTCCATTTTATTTATTTGTTATTTATTTATCGAGATCGAATGAAGCAAAGTTGTTCCGGTCAAACTGAACGAGGCGGAAACACTGTGGCTGTGAAAATGTTTAGGTACGGTACTTTCTTTTCCGGTTCCTCACTCATTGACTGCAGCTTAAAATGTAGGGCAGATTTGCTAAATGGACCTGTGTGTGTGTGTGTGTGTGTCTTCCCATATACAGTATATACTCTAAAATGTATTCAATTGCAACTGTATATTATTTTCTAAAACTAGTTGTTTGTGGTTAATGACGCCCTAAATCAGCTTTGTGGTTTGGCTTGTGGTAGACGGGGTGTTGTGAGGTGTTACGGATGAGGTGACGGGATGAAGGGGTGACGGTGGTGGTGGTGAATAAGGTAGCGGGTTGTTACGGATGGTGGGTAAGGTAACGGGTAACGGGTGCGCGTCAAGATATCAGGCGATTAACAAATATTAATTTCCTCGATTATTCATATATTCATTCTTGTTTTGTTTCTCCACTGTTTTGGTACAAGTTTGCTGCAGCTCATCTGTTTGGGTGTGTGTTGTGTTAGTGTTGTTTGTGTCAAGATGTTGTGGTGGGGTGTGATAGATGTAGTAGTAGTAGTAGTTGTTGTTGTAATAGTAGTTTTAATGATGATACTGTTTGTAAAATAATGACAATAGTAGTACCTAATAATAATAATAATTATTATTATTATTATTATTATTATTATTATTATTATTATTATTATTATTGTTATTGTTATTGCTGCTGCTGTAATAATAGTAATAATAATAATCACCATCATCATCATCATCAACAACAACAACAACAATAACAACAACAACAACAACAGTAACAGTAACACCAGTAGGAGTAACACTATAGTAGTAGTAGTATCAGCAGCAATAGTAATAACAAGAACACTAGTACTAGTAGTAATGGAAGATCGCATTTTTGTTGCTGTAATGACACTTATTTTTTTTTTCAATATTAAAGTATACATTGAAGTCAAACCAGTGGCTTATCGAGTTGCATTTTCCTGATTTTCCCTTGTCTTTCTTTTACTTTAACCTCTTTCATTTAACCTCTTCATTTTACGGACCTCGGATCATGGCTGTCCTCACTGCCTTCATCACCATCTTCGTTACTGCCTTCAACTCACCTCCAACCTTCACTGCGGTACAGCACCAACAACAACGACGTTTTTACTGTTTTGAGCTAATTCATTAAATCGCTTTGAATGTTGTTGTTGTTGTTGTTGTTGTTGTTGTTGTTGTTGTTGTTGTTGTTGTTGTTGTTTTACTGTTGCTGGAAAATGACAAAAAATAAATAAATAAATAAAAATCCCGCAGGTCACCATCGTCAATTTTTATATATTACATAATCTTTATTAAGTACTACCTTTATTATATTTCTTTGCATATACTTTTTTTCCATATCGGTGTATTCGTCATTCATCGCACACTTAATAAAATCAAAACATTTCCTCGGAACTTCACTTCAGTCTTGACAAACATACTGCTCTCCTGTGTGTGTGTGTGTGTGTGTGTGTGTGTGTGTGTGTGTGTGTGTGTGTGTGTGTGTGTGTGTGTGTGTGTGTACCCCGCGACCCTCACCACTCCACAGTCTATTCCTGCATTCCTGCTTGTCATCACCGTTTCTTTCTCTCTTTCTTTTTCTTGCTGTCTTTATTTTTTTTTTTTCTTCTGTCATCCACTTGAACATTTATCCTTGCAGGGTGTGAAAGTCCGAGTTTATTCCCGCCCGTGTGTGTGTGTGTGTGTGTGTGTGTGTGTGTGTGTGTGTGTGTGTGTGTGTGTGTGTTTGTGTTTGTGCGCGCGCAAGGGTTTATTCCCACCTGGCCTGGTTAATAAGCGTCATTTAATGGATTCTGCACTTTTTTCTGTTCATACTCTCTCTCTCTCTCTCTCTCTCTCTCTCTCTCTCTCTCTCTCTCTCTCTCTCTCTCTCTCTCTCTCTCTCTCTCTCTCTCTCTCTCTCTCTCTCTCTCTCTCTCCCCAGTAGTAAAGTCAGACTAGACAAATTTGGCCTCGCTTTATTTGCTCTCTGCAATAAACATGGACTTTATTCTCTCCCCAAAGCTGTTTAATTATTTTTTTTTCTGAATTTCATGATATCAATTTTGTTTCTCCGCTTGACTTCCTTTTGCACGCACACACACACACACACACACACACACACACACACACACACACACACACACACACACACACACACACACACACACACACACACACACACACACACACACACACACACACACACACACACACACAGACGGGAGTGCTGATTGGACCACTCTTTCCCCAGGAGTGAAAAAGCGAGATGTGATTGGCTAGATTTTTAGATCCGCAAATCATGAATTCTCTCTCTTCCTCGACGCCCATTGGCTGGTGCTTGTCTTGAGAAGGGAGAGGGGGAGCGGAGGAGGGGGAACAGAGAGTGAGGGAGAGGGGAGAGTTGGGGAGAAGGGAGAGGGAGCGGGAGAGTTGGGGATGTATACTACCTCTTCTTACTCCTCCAAGATATGAA
>NC_087165.1:24336011-24351011 GCF_035594125.1 Scylla paramamosain
GAAGGTGTCTTTCGCTAATAGGGGAACGTAAATTATTCATGCCATCCATAATAAATAAACATGTAACGTTAATAGCGCATGCAGTGAGTGTGAGGAATGCCCCCAAATTAATTGCTGATTACTGGAGTGCATCTAGGGGTTAAGTTATGACGCCGCTGTGACAAGCTTGCACCACGATTTAGCGCTGACAGTCGAGGGAAACTGTTGCATTATATGGTTACATCAAACGCACGTCACCTCACACTGGGGAGCTGGTAATACCTGAGGAAGAGGGGGCAACTGGAGCAGACGAGTTGGAGAAGGTTGGGGAAGGTTCTGTCTTATATTGTATAGGTTGATAATGATGGCCCACCGGAGAAAGTCAGTCTTAATAACCTGCTCTTAAATATGTAACCGTCCGTCATCAGTCATCGTGTCGAAGCAAAATTCTTTCCATTCATAAATAACTACATGTGGACGTTTGTAATACCTGTGAGCCGTAAATATTTTGAATACTATTTAAGTCTATATAAAATCTAGGTTCTCTTTCTTATGTCCGTTACGATTCAACAAATGCAGTTCCACCCTACACAAGCCATTAGGATCATCGCCATACCACTAGATTTCGTCAAGACTCGTGAGAAAACAGAGAAAAGTTCAAATATATAAACAGATGTAATAGTAATCATGTCCCTTACTGTTACATGAAAAGTACAGGATTAACTTCTGTCCCTGATGAGAGAGAGAGAGAGAGAGAGAGAGAGAGAGAGAGAGAGAGAGAGAGAGAGAGAGAGAGAGAGAGAGACAGAGAGAGAAAATCCTTCACCTAGTGGCCTCCATCCCGTTCACCTGTACATACTCGCCTCCAGCACTGCGACACCTGAGATAAGAGTGCAGGTGGCAGGTGTGGGAGAAGAGGGGTAGTCATGGTGTTGCAGGTGTGTGTGAGTGGTTTGTCCTGTGAGTGGTGGTGGGTGCTAGGAGTGCGGGGTGTTGTGTTTCATTAGGGAATGTTGGCACTCAGAAGTAGACCCCCATCACATTTGCTGGCGGGTTTGGAGGGTTAGTTACAATGAGTTTTTGGCCAAGTGTTCTTTCCTGATGTGTACGAATATAACTACTAAAAGTGAGAGGACTCGTACGTGGCACCAGTCCCTGACACTAAGGAAAAGTGTGGCAGAAAAAAAAAAGAAAACAGGATGATATTTAAACCGATTATCCAGTGACCAACTTGCAAGACAAGAGGCAGCAAACTTAGCAAACTTTAATTTACTGCTACTTGTCGATAATTTCGCTCTGCTGTGGTATTACGCATTTTGGAGCGAATACTGTCACCAACCACTTTGCTAATCACAGGTAAAGAAAACGGCTTCACCAAAACCTCCACACACTAACCCAGCGTAACAATAACTCCAGCCGACCATAACTCCAGAAACACGGCTGGAAATATCACGCATGCCGAGCCTATCCACCCACTCCTTCCCGGACGAAGGGACGGACGGACGGACCGGGAAGCAATGAGAGTAATGGGAACGTTCGCGCACCACCAGCCGGAACGCTCCGTTTTCTGGGAAGCTTCATTCTCCCGCCGTCGTAAACCTCGCAGGGCTTCCCTAACCCTTTGTGTCGGCCAGAAGTATTACAGAGGGACCACTCTGTGCACCGCTGAAGCCTCTGCTCCCCTGCTGCTGCTCAAATGAGATGTTTGACCGATGCATTGCGAGGTGAGGGTGAGATGCTTCGCGGTGTGGGGGAGGGGAAGGCGAGATGCTTGGTGATGTAAGACGAAGGAGATTTTACTCTCTTCATGGAAACATCAGGCCGCTGTTAAGGAGCTCAGTCTTTGTATCAGTGATCGAAGATTTATCGGCTTTCAAAATGCTACATTCGGTGTTGAAGGAAGATATTCAGAATTGGATAAAAAAGGGAAAGCTCTTGTTTGTCGTGAAGATGATGAATGTTCTTGGAAAAGTTAGCAGCAATCCATTCCGAGCCGTGCACGAGCCACCACCTGACGCAGGGGCAGGCGGCGCCGCCTCCACCACCACCACCACCACCACCATCACCACCACCACCACCACCACCACCACGGCACCTTTAATAAGCGACACACACACACACACACACACACACACACACACACACACACACACACACACACACACACACACACACACACACACACACACACACACACACACACCTCAAATTGAGTTTTTGTGTTGTCCATGTCGTTTTGATATTTTTTTTTCAATATTGTTTAAATTGCGACGCGTGTATTCCAGCGCTTCCCCTGATGTTTGCATGGTATTCATCTGTTTGTTGTCCACCTTATTATTAATTGGGAAAACTTTTGTTGTTTTTATTGTAACTAGTTGCAGTTCTAGTAGCAGCAGTAGTATTTGTTGTAGTAGTGTAGTAGTAGTAGTAGTAGTAGTAGTAGTAGTAGTAGTAGTAGTAGTAGTGCAATAAAAGTGGTGGTAACAGTAGTAGTAGTAGCAGTAGTAGTAATAGTAATTGTAGTAGTAGTAGTAATAGTAGTAGTAGTAGTAGTAGTAGTAGTAGTAGTAGTATCATCGACATCATTTTTCTGTCAACACTTTTCCTGTTCCCCGCAGCGTGCCCAAGATCTTCATCGGCACCAGGACCCACAAGCAGGTGGAGCAGATCGTTAAGGAGCTCCGCCGCACCGCCTACAGCTCAGTCAAGTGAGTATTGCACCTTTGCCTTGCACCCGCCAGCCAGCACACATTACCATGAAGGGATTAAAGAGCCATTGCCGGCGTATTTGAGGCTCTCAGACGCCTGTTAGTGTTGAGGCACTGGTAACTGGCACCGCGAGGCACTCTGAGTGTTGCTGCATTTGTTCCCGTTACAGTTGGTCTGACTGCAGTATTTTCATCATGCCGTCAGTAGTTATGAAAAGGTGCTTCGCTACTGTCTGCTGCTACCGACTGTTGTCTGTCTGGCGGCGTCTGTCTGACTGCCGTGTCATCTTTCTTATTCGCTTCACTTGGATGGCACAAGTTGTTTGCATTTCTCGGGTGACAGCAGATAGTATTTCTTTCTTTCTTTCCATGTACTTCATCGCTATCATTTCTCCGACATTACAGCGCCCGCAACTGGTATTTCATTGTTGCCTCATTGCATCTCCATCACCAAACTGAATATTACCTCCACCCACGCACACTAACCACAAGCTCTAACCTCAGCTTATTTTACTCGTTTGTCTACGAGATTCAGAAAGAATTCGTACTGTTGAACTGGCTTTTTGACGTTCTGATTTCAAACGGTGCCATTACTAAGTACTTTTAAAACATGTACCCACTCGTGCTGGGAGCCATATCACTGGTAAAGATGGTAAATGGAAATATGTAGGTGTTTCATTCAGGGACTGCCACGTGTAGGCCTTATGTTTTTAGCAGTTTCCCTTATTATATACTGTTTTTTTGTTGTTGTTGTTTTTTTAATGTTAACACATTTACACTTCACGCACTCATTACGGCGATGAGAAAGAGGCTAAAGACAGTCAGTTACAGGAGAGAAGTTGATGAGACTAAAAGCTTTTGATTCCACCTTGTCTAGAAGAGCGGTATGAGTGGAATCCCCTCCGCCCAGATATGTGAAGCATACTCCATACATGGACGGATAAGGCCCCTGTACAGAGTTAGCAGCTGGAAGGGTGAGAAAAACTGGCTTAGACGTCTCAGAACACCTAATTTCATAGAAGCTGTTTCAGGTAGAGATGAGATGTGAAGTTTCCAGTTTAGATTATAAGTAAGCGTGTGTATGCATCACAGTCCTATCTTGTCGGAGTTCCCCATTAATATGGAAGACGGTGACAGATGGCTGAGGGGCGCCCACTGCACACCAGTTATGTCTTTTGTGCAGCTCAACCAGATATTATTGTTGCAACCCAGGACTAATGCAGTAGGCCTATCGCTTCTCGCTCCAATCCCCCCCCACTCTCTCTCTCTCTCTCTCTCTCTCTCTCTCTCTCTCTCTCTCTCTCTCTCTCTCTCTCTCTCTCTCTCTCTCTCTCTCTCTCTCTCTCTCTCTCTCTCTCTCTCTCTCTCTCTCTCTCTCTCTCTCTCATTGGTGTGTGTGTGTGTGTGTGTGTGTGTGTGTGTGTGTGTGTGTGTGTGTGTGTGTGTGTGTGTGTGTGATTCCCGTGCCATATTTCTCCATCTCCTATTTCAACCTCTCCCCTCACCATCTCTCTCTCTCTCTCTCTCTCTCTCTCTCTCTCTCTCTCTCTCTCTCTCTCTCTCTCTCTCTCTCTCTCTCTCTCTCTCTCTCTCTCTCTCTCTCTCTCTCTCTCTCTCTCTCTCTCTCTCTCTCTCTCTCTGCTCCCAGTGTTAGTATGTGCTACTCTAACACACCACCACCACCACCGCCACCACTGCTGTCACCACCGGAATCACTGTTACACACCTACGTACGGTCACGAACACCTGGAACAGCCACCACTGCAGCGGAAATGAACAAGAACATGAACACCATGAACAATAGCAGCAGTATTAGAAACCAACCCTCAGATTGTAATGCTAATCATCTTGAACAGCACCTCTGTTTTGCATTTCCCTCCTTTACCTCCTACTCTTACTACGCCTTCTCCTCCTCCTCCTCTTCTTCCTCTTCCCTTGCCCCTCCACGTTCTTCGTCAGAAAACTCGGGCGCAGACAGCCAGTAATTGACTCCTGTTGTGGGCTAATAGCATTATAGTTCAGTGGTCCCGGTGCGTAACGAAGCGCCCAGATTACCGAGATAACCCCTCGTCCCGCTCCCTACACGTGACCCTGGCTTCGGCACCACCACCGACCCCGCCACCCGCTTGTTCGGATGACTCTCACTCGCAGGAAAGGCCCGCACGATTCTCTCTCTCTCTCTCTCTCTCTCTCTCTCTCTCTCTCTCTCTCTCTCTCTCTCTCTCTCTCTCTCTCTCTCTCTCAGGGAAATAATCTCTCTGCGTCCTTCGGGGTGTCGGAAAAGAGACTAGTTTTATTTTGACGGTTTGGGTGTTTGTGTAGCATTTCTTTCAATCTTCTTTTTTTCACTCGGGTGGGAAGGGAGGGAGTGAAGAGTGTTTCGATTTTTGAGCGGCGCTAGGTGTTGGTAGGGGGCGGCGGGAGTGTCTGAGACCCCCTTGCACTCTCCCTCCCTCCCTCCCTCCCAGCGGCGGCAAGGCGAAGGGTTGGGGGCGGGGGTGGAAGGAGGATGGTGCGCTCTCTCTCTCTCTCTCTCTCTCTCTCTCTCTCTCTCTCTCTCTCTCTCTCTCTCTCTCTCTCTCTCTCTCTCTCTCTCTCTCTCTCTCTCTCTCTCGACGCGGCGCCGCTGAAGCTGTCGTCGTGTTTACAGACTTTTTTCACACCTTCCGCCAGCCCCTGCTGCTCCCCCACGCTCAATACCGCCGTCGCTACTAACGCCTCAGCCTCCTCCTCCTCCTCCTCCTCCTCTACAGCGTTCACACCTCTTCATCGCCTCGCTTCCTCACGTCTCTTCACTCCCACACGCTTCTTCGTCACTCTCATTCCGTCAAATTTCCCTTTCCTTTCCCAGCCCTCTGCCCACTCAGCACTTCCACCACCACCACCACCATTACCACACTCCTCATGTCACGCCCTTATGCCTCTCCTTTCTCCATAAATCCTTCCTTAAGTTCCTCTTCCTCGCCTCCTCCTCCTCCTCCTCCTCCTCCTCCTCCTCCTCCTCCTCCTCCTCCTCCTCCTCCTCCTCCTCCTCCTCCTCCTCCTCCTCCTCCTCCTCTCACACTACTGTACCCTTCCCTTCCCTTTCCTATTTTTTCCCTTCAGATCCTCATTTCTCTCTCTCTCTACTCTTTCTCTCTCTCTCCACTCCCTTGATATTCTCCCCTTTCAGTATCTTCACCCTCCTTTCCTCCCACTATTTTCTTTCTGTATTTTTTTCCTCTTTCTCTCTCACTCTTGTCTGTCTTTTCTCTCTGACCTCCCTCCCTACCTCTCACTCCGCCTCCCTCTTGCCTCTTCTTTCCTCTCATTCACGCCTCCACTCAGCTCTCTCTTCCCTTTCCTCCCCTACGTACTCTCCTCTCCTCTACTTTCCCTTCTCCTCACCTCCTCTCCTCTCCTCTCCTCTCCTCTCCTCTCCTCTCCTCTCCTCTCCTCTCCTCTCCTCTCCTCTCCTCTCCTCTCCTCTCCTCTCCTCTCCTCTCCTCTCCTCTCCTCTCTCTCTCTCTCTCTCTCTCTCTCTCTCTCTCTCTCTCTCTCTCTCTCTCTCTCTCTCTCTCTCTCTCTCTCTCTCTCTCTCTCTCTCTCTCTCTGCCACAATCTTTCATTCCCCATCGACTTGTATCACATTTTTATTTTGTCTTCTTCTTCTTCTTCTTCTTCTTCTTCTTCTTCTTCTTCTTCTTCTTCTTCTTCTTCTTCTTCTTCTTCTTCTTCTTCTTCTTCTTCTTCTTCTTCTTCTTGCACCTGGTTTTACTGGCGCCTCCTTCGTCTCTCTTGGCCATCCCTCCCTAGTCACCCTCACGCCTTCCATCTCATTTAGCCTTTTTACTGGCATACGGTTTTTCCTCAAAATTATTGAAATGTTGTGCTGTAGATTTTGGAGTGTAATTTTTCTAGACACATTACCAGCAATGAAAAAGTAAGCGACCTTATTTTAATTTTTTGTTGACTACGGGTATCTAATAATATCATGTACACTTATAGATAGTCTAAAGGTTTATTTCATCTTTAGATTAAGCATCTGTTACCTTCCCCCAGGCCTCGAAGGTAAGTTGCTGATACGCTGGTTGCTTCCCGGGACTGACGTATGAAGTGTCGTATGTTTGTGTTGGAGATGGTCACAATTTGTAATTCTTGCATTATCATATCAGTTCTTCCCTTGTGTCTCCCTTCTATGTGTTCAGTGCAGCTTGTTTCTCCCTCTCCCCCCACACACTTTTATTTATTTTATTTATTTTTTTTTTTTTTACCTCCGTTCTCTCTTATGCAACTTGTATTAAAGATTCCTCCCTTCTCGTTTGCTTTTTTCATTTTTTTTTTTTCGTCTCCTTAATTCTACTTTTCCTGTACTTTCTCTCTTCCTTCCTTCCTTCCTTAACGTTCCTATTTTTCATTCGTTCTCCCATTAATTTTGCTTATTCCTTTTTTTTCACTTCATTTCACCCATTCATGTTATTTTATTTTTTATTCAGTTTTTGTCTCCTTTTTCTTACCATTTCTTCTTCCCCCTCTTTTCTTCCTTTCCTTCACAATTTTCAGCTCATTATTTCCTCTCTTTCTCTTACATATTTCAATCTCTTCCGTTTCCTCTGTTTAATCTGTACTCCATGCCATTCTCCTTCCATCCCTCCTCTTCCTTCTTCGCTCTCTCTCTCTCTCTCTCTCTCTCTCTCTCTCTCTCTCTCTCTCTCTCTCTCTCTCTCTCTCTCTCTCTCTCTCTCTCTCTCTCTCTCTCTCTCTCTCTCTCTCTCTCTCTCTCTCTCTCTCTCTCTCTCTCTCCTTATCCCGCTATAACGTACACATTTCCTACCTCCCCATGCCAAATTCACTCCTATCTCTCCTTCCCTCTCCCTCCTTTGCTTTGTACGCACTCCCCCTGCCTCCCTCCCATGCTCATTTTACTCTACCTCCCTCCTCCCCACCTTCCCTTTTCAGCACTTTTTTTTCTTTTTTTTTTTTTCCTCTACCCTCCCTAGTCCTTAGTGCATCCGATCTTTCCCTCCTCCATCTCGCCTCCATCCTTCATCCTTCCCATAGCCCGGTGCATTCTCTCTCTCTCTCTCTCTCTCTCTCTCTCTCTCTCTCTCTCTCTCTCTCTCTCTCTCTCTCTCTCTCTCTCTCTCTCTCTCTCCTTTCGTTCAGTGTATCCTTTCTCCCTTTCACCTTCTCTCTTTCCTTTTCTCTCCTTCTCCCCTCGCTTCCCTCGCCTCAGTACATCCTTCTCTTCCCCCCCACCACCACCCCTCCTCTCTCTCTCTGTCTCTCTCTCGCTCTCTCTCTCCCTCCTTGGCCTCCCTCATCCTGGCGCGCCGTGCAGTCTGCAGCGCCTCGGCGGTGCCTCAACGCCAGCCCGTCCGTCCCTAGCGGCCGTTTGATTATCACCGGGAGCTCCACCCCCTTCAATTATCGGATTTTCGCCCCCCTGCGTTGGGGATCAATTACCAGGCCCCTTCTGCCTCCCTTCCCCCTTCTCCCTCCATCCTCCATACTCGCGTCTATACCGCCACTTTCTCTCTCCTGCTCTCCTCTTCCTTCTCCCATAGCGCCTTGGTTCCCCGTCGCTTCTCCCCACCTCGCTCTCCTTCAATTCTCTCTCTCTCTCTCTCTCTCTCTCTCTCTCTCTCTCTCTCTCTCTCTCTCTCTCTCTCTCTCTCTCTCTCTCTCTCTCTCTCTCTCTCTCTCTCTCTCTCTCTCTCTCCGGTTATATAGTCTTGGCTCTACCAGTCTTAATTTGTTTATTCACATGTAAAGTCCTTTCTTCGCCGCCTTCTTTCTTTTCTTTTTTCTTTTTCCTGTTTCGTCCATTTTTCGTTATCGCTCGTTATTTTTCTTTTTTTTTTCTTTTTCCTCCTCCTCCTCTTCCTCTTCCTTTCATCGCCTTTTTCATCTTCCGGTATCGTCGTTTCTCCCAGATAAGGAGAACTGTGTGTGTGTGTGTGTGTGTGTGTGTGTGTGTGTGTGTGTGTGTGTGTGTGTGTGTGTGTGTGTGTGTGTGTGTGTGTGTGTGTGTGTGAGTGAGTGAGTGAGTGAGTGAGTGAGTGAGAGAGAGAGAGAGAGAGAGAGAGAGAGAGAGAGAGAGAGAGAGAGAGAGAGAGAGAGAGAGAGAGAGAGGGGGGGGGTGAAGGGGGAGAATATTATTATATCTCCATGAAATACTGCACGACTGATACGTTTGGTGCCTGACATCTGAAAATACTGGCGTGGATACGTTGTGTGTGTGTGTGTGTGTGTGTGTGTGTGTGTGTGTGTGTGTGTGTGTGTGTGTGGGTACGTACGTGCGTATTTACCAGCTTGAAGTCGGAGGATCAGGAGCAGCACCCAACTTGACTCACCAACTGACTGACTGACTGATTCTCTGATGCTCAAAGTTTCTAACAGTGTCGATGATCAAAGACAAGAAATAGATCAGATGAGGGATGAGAGCCGCTGTGAGTGACGCAGGTGAGCAAGGAAGGAAGCGCTGCCGTACAGTACAGTGCTTCCTTACAGTCCCTGGTGGTGGTTGTGATGAGTTACTGATGGGCTGGGTAGAGCGTTTCCTGTGTAGCTTTAAGGCAACGCTGAGGTGTGTGTGAAGGGTGATGGTGGTGGTGGTGGTGTCTGTTGAATATGTGACTTACCTGCTTTAATCTTATCTCTCTCTCTCTCTCTCTCTCTCTCTCTCTCTCTCTCTCTCTCTCTCTCTCTCTCTCTCTCTCTCTCTCTCTCTCTCTCTCTCTCTCTCTCTCTCTCTCTCTCTCTCTCTCTCTCTCTCTCGCTCTCGTGTGTTTGGCTGTCTGGCTGGCTTTTTAAAGAACATAAAATTGCACTTAATCTTTCGCTTCTCTCTCTCTCACTTTCACTTATTTCTTCTGCTTATGTTTGCCTCTCCCCCACTCTCTCTCTCTCTCTCTCTCTCTCTCTCTCTCTCTCTCTCTCTCTCTCTCTCTCTCTCTCTCTCTCTCTCTCTCTCTCTCTCTCTCTCTCTCTCTCTCTCTCTCTCTCTCTCTCTCTCTCTCTCTCTCTCTCTCTCTCTCTCTCTCTCTCTCTCTCTCTCTCTCTCTCACGCATGAATGAATATTTTCTTCCTCCCCAGCACCCACTCTTCCTTCCGTGCCTGGCGGGGCCCCGAGGTGTCGTCTCGAGGGAAATTCATGTTCCAGTGGCCTTTGTGTCCAGGTGGGCGTCATTAGCTGAGTCCACCTGCTACATTGCTGCTGCCTCCGCCCGATTTTTGACTGTTTAGTGCTTTCCTACACACTATAGTTTTTTATTCTTTCTTTTTTTTCCTGCTTAGTTGTGTGCTATTCTAATTTGTGTTTTGTTTGTATTTGTTGCAGCAGTGTCGTCCAATATTCTTTTCTTTCTTCCCAGTCGCTTTCTCTTTCCAAAGCTTCCAACTTTTCTTTCTTTCTTTCTTTTTTATCTTTCTTTTTTCTTTCTCTCTTTCTTTCTTTCACTGAAGTGTGCCTGCGACATTTTTTTTTTGTTTCGTTTTGTTTCATTGTCACCCGTTTTCTTGTATTTATTTTCTTTTTTGTGATTTTCATAGTATTTTTGTTTGATTCTTACATGAATTTATGCAATAACAAAACACTTTCATCACTTATTCAATTTTTTTTCATTTTACATTTATCACGAACAATTTGTCAAGCCATCAGTTTTCGTTTTGAGTCTCAAGGACTGGACGCAGCTGAGGAGTACATAATGGGTGGCAATGAAGGGTGATTGAACGCATTTTAAAACAACCCTTTCTAGTCCCTCATCCACCATACTGTCATCCTCTCCCATTCAAAACTACCTCGATGGCTGTCTGCTCATTATGTCCTGCGGCGGACGAGAGGCGAGCCACACAGTTCCTTGGGAGGCGAGGCATGACACAGTGTTTACCCACTCACTACTACTGACAACTTCCAAACTTCATGCTGTCACTAGTTGTTTGTCAGAGACGTAGATAAAGCCATAATTATTGTGGGTGAATAACTAGATTTTAAACCTCCCAGTACAATAATGAAAACTTAATAATCCTCTTGTGATATCGTGAAATAAGTTAGAGTGACGCTGTGGTCCTGAAAGGGTTCTGAAAGGGTTCAACTGACGAATACATTCCAGGCTGGTGTAGGCGAGGGCAATGATGATGTCAGTTTCATTATTTTTTTTTCTCAGGAGGGAGTATATTGAGTAGTTTCCCTGATATTGTTAAGAAAGAACGATGAAGAGGAAGGCTCCGGGGAGGGAAGGAGTGAAAAGACGATAGCAGTGCGGTGGGGAGACATAGGAATAGGGAGGGGTAGGTTTCGAGTTATAGCAACGATGAGCACACTAACCTCCCCCTCCCACCACCACCACCACCCAAAAACCCCGCCACACCACACTTTATTAGTATGTGTAATAAAAGGAGCAGGAACGTAAAGTCATTGTTGAATCCTGAGGTGATTTGTAACGCCATTTTGCATCAGTTGAATTCATGTACTCCGGGATGAAAAGAAGGACAAAAGATAAGTGTGTATTAGAGTTTCCGGTTTATGGCCGAGTTATACTGAGTGCGTCACAACATATTGAGGAGAAAGGACCTCTGGTGAAGTGACAACGTAAAGAATACATCGCACACTGCACTCACACTGCCTATCATTGATTCACTTTTTTAAGAGGCAGCGAAGTTTCATTATTTTATTGTTATTGTTTTGCCGTCTTCTGACTTACGGAAATTATGCAACATATGAGGGGATCTTACAAAGTACTCGCACATTAGATAACTGCAAAAGCGAAGTTAATTAGTTCAGCGACAACATGCAAGGGGATAGAGTACAACATCGCACAGAGAACCTCCAAAGTGATGACAGAAAGTTGGATAAAGCTGTAGCATTTGCCTCTATCGCTTCCTTAACGCACTTCTAGAAGGTAATGGCTCGCCTCACCTCAAGGATATTACCGAAAGGTTTTCTATGACACGTGGGATTTCCGAGAACCTAGAGATATATTTTTTTTTCCACAGTGCAGAGAGTATTAAAAAAACAACATAACATTTTTTCCAATAAGCCCGAAATCACCTGTAGTAACAAGTAAATTACATCACGCTGATCTGCACAAATTGAGCATATAATACGATTTATAGTGATAGATAAGATTAATATAAAAAAAAAATAAAAAGAATAAAAGGTGAAAGACAGATAAAGGTACGAAGAATGAGAAGAAAGGAATCCTGGAGGAGATTCACAAGAGGATGAAGAAAAAGGTAGGTGAAGGAGGAGGAGGAGGAGGAGGAGGTAGTGGGTGAAGAGGGCGAAAAAGCTGGCAGAAGATGATGTTACTGAACCCTGGCCACTCCAGCCTCTCAGCCCCGCCCCGCCCCACCCGCCCCGCGCACCCATTCACCTCCCAAAAATGGCTTTGTGGTGGCCCTCTTGTGTCCAGCTGCTGCCCACAATAAGGCCTACACCGGTCACTCTTTTATTCATATTTTTTTTCTCTCTCTTCTTTTTTTCAAACTCATGAGGGAGAGAGAGACTGGACAGCGGCTGCCTCTTGTTGAAGACTTGCGTTCCTTCCTCGCCCTGTCCACTCACAAGCCCCGAGCCGTCTGTCTACCTCCAAATAACTGGACTATTTATATATGTTCTCCATCTGAATCCTTTGTTGTGTGTGTGTACGTGTGTGTGTGTGTGTGTGTGTGTGTGTGTGGTGTGTGTGTGTGTGTGTGTGTGTGTGTGTGTGATGTTTTCTCGTTGTTGTTTGTTCACACTTTATGATTACTAGTCTGTGTTTTTGTAAGGTGGCTATAGGGAAAAGGGGGTATTTCATTGGTAGACATTGAAATCACCACAAGATCGGGGTCATAAAGCGCCGCATGTAAGGGGAGGAGAAGCACAGTGGCCCTGGAGTTGTGGGTGCCAGGGAAGGGATGGATGATGTGTGCCTCTCTCTCTCTCTCTCTCTCTCTCTCTCTCTCTCTCTCTCTCTCTCTCTCTCTCTCTCTCTCTCTCTCTCTCTCTCTCTCCCTCTCTCTCTCTCTCTCTCTCTCTCTCTCTCTCTCTCTCTCTCTCTCTCTCTCTCTCTCTCTCTCTCTCTCTCTCTCTCTCTCTCTCTCTCTCTCTCTCTAGTCCATAATCACCTTTATTAAATGAAAGTCCTTTGTTCCCTTCTGTTATTTCTGCACCAGGCGAATCGGATTATTTTAACATTGCCGCGCTCTTTTGGTTCTTTTCAAAATTCATGTTTGTATGTATTTACACTGCTTTTTTATGCTTTCTCTTTTTATCAGTTTACCTTTTTCTTTTTTTTTTATCCTATCCTTTTCATGTCTGTGCGTTATTATTTTTCGGTGCTGTGAATCTGTTCCCCTTTTCCTTTGTGTTACTTCTCACACGATGAAGGTGATGATGGTAGTGATGGCGATGATGACAGTGGTGGTAGGATTTTTGTTTTTTTATCTTATCCTCTTGTTTTTTTTTTTTTTTTTTTTTTTTTCTAATGGGAGGAAGTATATAGATATGCATTCAATACATGTCGCGATCAGTAGTAATACCTTGTAGTAGTAGTAGTAGTAGTAGTAAGTAGTTGTAGTAGGAGTAGTAGTAGTAGTAATAGTTGTTGTTGTTGTTGTTGTAGCTGCAGGAAGCCTCGTATTTCCTGCGTTACATTTTCCGTATTTGTAAAATTTTTCGTTTATCATATAATTGTCTTACTTATCGCATTTGCTTTCCTTTTTTTTTCCCTTCCTCTTTTCACCGTTTCTTATATTCCTCGTAACTTTTTTCCCCCTTTTTTTTCAACTTTTGTACACACGCTTTTCTGTCGTACTTTTTTTTTTTTTTACTTTTCTTTTCTCTTTCTTTTTTACCGTTAGTTTTATCCTCCATCTTGCGAAGCTGAGCAGGTCTTCTTGTAAAGGGGCGGTGGTTGTGTGTGGTGCGGCTGTGAGGGCGCCAGCCGCTCCCTTATTGGTGGAGGCGGTGGCGGAAGGGCAGGGGGATAGGGAGAGAAGAGGTAATTGGCTTCGTTACAGCTCTACAGTGTATTACTCATCCCCTCGCCTCCCCTTCGCTCCTCCCTCCCCCCCTCCTTTTCTTCCTTAGTCTATCGCTCTCTCTGGCCTGCCTTCTCTCCATCCTGTCTCTCATCTTGCAAACTGACAACTGACACTCTCCCCCTTCACCTTTCTCTCTCTCTCTCTCTCTCTCTCTCTCTCTCTCTCTCTCTCTCTCTCTCTCTCCTCTCTCTCTCTCTCTCTCTCTCTCTCTCTCTCTCTCTCTCTCTCTCTCTCTCTCTCTCTCTCTCTCTCTCTCTCTCGTACTGATGATATCCAGCTTTTTCAAAAATACATACATTCTCCAAGATTGGGTGGATGGTGTGGATACATCAAATGCACATCCATCCACACATGCTGGACTTCATCATCACCGGGAAAGTAAATTAAATCTTACGAAGTTCTATGACTCACAAAGGACAATTGAATTTAGGCTCATCACCTAGGTCTACTCTTTTTCCTTCTCTCTCTCGCTCTCTCCTTATTTTGCTCAGGGAGCGACAGATGGGGTGGGTAATGAGGTTAGTGTGATCCTCCGCCCCGCAAAATGGGCGTCAGGAAAATGGATGATGGGATGTTCTTTCTTTTATTTTGATGTGTTTGAAATCTGACGGTGAGACAAAAGAATAAATAAATAAAGACGGAATGAAATAACTTTTTTGTTTTGTAACTTTTTTTTTTTTTTTATGTAAGAATGGCTCGGGCCCAGAGCAACAAAAGGCATATTAAAAGACCCAGTGAAGGTGCCGGTCCTTAAAGAGTATAGTTACAAAAGGGTTATCCAAATGTTGTTCCTTAAAACCACCCTCATAAAGTCATTCCGTTTGTTCCCGTGTTTACTTGCGGAACTACATTCCTTTCACTTATGTACACAGAATTTAAAGTATATCTCTATAGGAAGCAATACAGGTTCCCCCACTCTCTCCTCTCTCTCTCTCTCTCTCTCTCTCTCTCTCTCTCTCTCTCTCTCTCTCTCTCTCTCTCTCTCTCTCTCTCTCTCTCTCTCTCTCTCTCTCTCTCTCTCTCTCCTCTCTCTCTCTCTCTCTCTCTCTCTCTCTCTCTCTCTCTCTCTCTCTCGTTCACCCTTATTCAATCTCCTAATCTCTTTCATCGATTCTAACTCGGTAAAAAAATGCCAATTCTAGGACTCACGTATGATATGGACAGTAGTGAAGGTGTTTATGGGATGCCGTCACACAAAGAAAACTGATAGATAGTGAGGGTTTAGCGGAGGAAACTCTACGCATCGTTCTTTAATTCCGGAAGGATATAGAGATGCACAAAATTTGAATAGTGCTGTGTTAG